>NW_027506924.1:720000-841256 GCF_052324685.1 Brachyhypopomus gauderio | reverse complement strand
ACACACACACACACACACACACACACACACACACACACACACACACACACACAACATACACAAACATACACACACAAAAGACAAAAAATCTTTTCTGGTAAATATCAGGCTCTTGGTGGTCTTCCCGTTAGATGCTCTTAGTAAATCACCTCAGGACTTCTCCTTTTGACATGAAATGATTAATGTTTACTGTAGAGACCTCAGGGACTCGAGGAGGAGGAGGAAATTTTCTTTTATTATTTGTAATAATTTTTAAATGTTTGCTGATTTTGATAGATTGTTTTTTTTTGGGGGGGGGGGGGGGGGGGGGGGGGAGAAGGGGACGCACACTCCTGGCTTTTATGTTATCAATAAAGGTTTGTTGTTGCTTGCTGTTGGCAAGATGTGATTTTCTTTCAGGGATCATTTAGGATGAAAAGACTGCCAAAGTGGTCAACCATGAGTGACCACACTTCTCCATGGCCCACGATGCCACTCAAGATGCTTACTCTAGGGGCGGGGCTATTGCATCAACACATTCCTGACCAATCACATTCATGCCATTCTTCTCCAGAGGTCGCTCCAAAAGTGAGAGTGACTGGTCTCCCAAGTAGCCCTGCTTTGAGCCAGTGCTCACAATGGCCACTACCCAGCAGTGCCTGGGACCCACCGTGTATCCAGTCCCACTGTGTATCCGGTCACACCGTGTATCCGGTCACACCGTGTATCCGGTCCCACCGTGTATCCGGTCACACCGTGTATCCGGTCACACCGTGTATCCGGTCACACCGTGTATCCGGTCACACCGTGTATCTGGTCACACCGTGTATCTGGTCACCCCGTGTATCTGGTCACCCCGTGTATTTGGTCACCCCGTGTATTTGGTCACCCCGTGTATCTGGTCACCCCGTGTATCTGGTCACACCGTGTATCTGGTCACACCGTGTATCTGGTCACACCGTGTATCCGGTCACACCGTGTATCCGGTCACACCGTGTATCTGGTCACACTGTGTATCTGGTCACACTGAGTATCTGGTCACACTGAGTATCTGGTCACCAGTGATGCCGGTAACGCGTTACTTAGTAACGCGTTACTGTAGTCGGACTACTTTTTTCAGTAACGAGTAGTCTAACGCAACTACTATTTAAAAACTAGTAGTCAGATTAAAGTTACTTATCTAAAACATCGTGCGTTACTATTTCTGCATTTCGGGGGAACGTAGGTTATATTTATTCATTCTTATTTTTTGGCTACACGTTTCTTACGCGGTTACGTCATCTCTGCTCTGTGGCGCCAAAGTCAGATGGAAGGAGAGGTTCGCCTTTAGCAGCTGGAAATACAGGCATTATTTTGATTTTATTTCGGCTAAGGAAGACAACATTAAGGTCCGTTGTACACTCTGTCCTGGCGACAGAGTGCTGTCTACTTTCAAAAACACAACGTCAAACCTGAAAAAAAAAAAAAAAAAAACCGGGGCTTGGCGGCGAACGTAAATTGTTACCGGGCGGGGTGTAAAATTGACTAAATTCAGTATTATATCGCGATCGATCGATCGCCGGTGGTTGGCGCCAGATCGAACTAGTAACTCATTGAATCATAGATGTGGATCAGAGGTAAATAAACTGGATTTTTTTTTCGGCGTGAGATATCGGAAGTGTGGCGTAAGCGTGTGAAGACAGTCAAATGCGTGTGTCTCAATGCGTGACAGTTGGCAACCCTGTAAGTGGGCGGAGTTGAACAGAAAGACTGTCTTATTTATTTATTTAAAAAACATGTAAGCCTATTTCAAGAAAAAGTTTACAAATGCCAGTGTCATTTTTGATGTTCCGGTTAAAATACATGTCAATAAAGTGAGTATTGGCAGAACTGGTAGTCATTTTCATGTTATAGGGGCGGGGGATCAGCCTCTGCTGAAAGTAACTAAAAGTAATCTAACTTAGTTACTTTTAAAAGCAAGTAGTCAGTAACTTAACTGAGTTACTTTTTAAAGAAGTAGTCAGTAGTCAGTAGTCGGATTACTGTTTCAAAGTAACTATGGCAACACTGCTGGTCACACTGAGTATCTGGTCACACCGTGTATTTGGTCACACCGTGTATCTGGTCACCCCCAGGTTTCACCCCCAGGTTTCCACCCTGAAATGCACAGACCTGCTAGGTCCTTGTTCCACTTCTACTGGTTCTGTGCTCCTACGCTTGTACACTTGAAACGCCATCACAAAGATGAAGTGCACACAGGCCGGAACACTGTTGGTGAAACACCACACAGCATTTTGAAACACACACACACACACACCCACACACAGACGCAGCCCGGTCCACCTGCGTGCTGGTTTACTTTTCATCTGTATGTGCTGCTGTCTCTGGCGAGCTGCTGAGCCTCACGCAGGCCTACAGCGTGTTTGTGCTCCCGATTGCTCTGCGCACAGACAGATGATTAAACACGGGCACGTGCCGCTCAGACCGTAGGGAGTTTCATTTCAGAAAATCACACCTTGTCTTTGCTCTACGGGTGTCACAGGGAGGCACGTCACCTTTCGGCCTTCTCCCCCCCCTCTCCCCTCTATCCTTCTCTCTCTCCTCCCCTCTCTCCCCCCCCTCTCCCCTCTCTCCTCCCTGCTCCCCTCTCTACCGTGTACTTTTATGTACACACATGACTCATGATTACTTCATGAGGACTTGAACTCCACCCCACCCATTTCTAATGTACTTTCTGCTACGCCTCAGTCTCCATAGCAACTCCAATACTGCAGACTTTACATGCTTCATGATGCTACTTCCATGAGCTAACACACAATCACGCACACACTGTAGACTTTAGTCACGTTAGTGTGTTAACACGAAAAGGTCGAGATACAATTCCCTGGCTCAGATAACATCAGACTGGTTCAAATCGTTTAACTATCTCAATAATCCATTGAATATTTCTGTTCCAACTCAGAACCTAGGCAAAATCACACAGAAGCTGTCTAATCCACACGTAATTGTCACAGTGTTCTTCACTCATGAAAAACTAAAGTTGCCAGGTTTGTTTTAATGGGCAGCTGTTTGTGAGGAATCGTCTTGACGTCAGAGCCTCAGTGTGGCCATGTTCGAACTGGTCCTGTTCGAACTGGTCCTGTTCGAACTGGTCCTGTTTGAACTGGTCCTGTTCGAACTGGTCCTATCTGTGCACAAACCCACACTGAGCGTTCAGTGTCTTCAGGCCGGACACATAAACCATCCCCTGCTCCACCAAAAGCCTTTTTATGTCCATATCAGTACATAAAACATCGTTTGTTTGTTCATCTAGTAAGAGAGACCCTGGCAGCCGATTTAATCGGTACCGGTACCTTTCAAACAAGACTTGCTAACATATGAACTGTTTTTAATTGTTACCTCACATGTCCAACACATTTAATTATAAGAGGGGACTTTTATTGTCCCTTTTTGACAATCTTCCTGAGCTATAATCCTTCTTGCCCCGCTAATGTTTTAAACATATCTATTCACTAAACATAACTGACGTTTTGAGATTTCAGCCGCTGCTCACAATGACTACACATTCTTCAACTGTCCATGAATTACATTTCATGATTGATTATTCTTTAATGGACTCTAAGTGAACGATGTTCTCCTCCCCTGAATGGTCTTAATATCTGACCGTTGTCTTGTTAGCATATAAGTAATTTAGAGGTTGAAAGTACAGTGGGTGTTTAATTCGAATTTGCTTTTTGAGCAGACATTGCGAGACCATGTTGTGTCTGCATTAAGGAATCTCTGGATTTTAGTGATACAGGAGGAGCTTCTGAATGGTTCTTAAGGATGGCACGTTCAGGACTTTTACTGGAGGACATATAACAGACTACAAGACAAAGTAAAAAAAAATCAACATGTAAAATATGATAGATTTAACTGTAGAATACCTCCATCCCGCTCTTCCCTACACCACCCTACTCCACCCTCGCTAGCAAAATGTAGTTAAAATATGTAATTGTCAGCATATTCTTCCTTCTAATTCTTTCTAATTGGATAAAAAATCTTTTATTAAAGCTTAAACAGAAATGATTTCAAGTGGATGAAGTGAGGTGTTCTCACAGCACGTCTGTCTAGAATCATATCAGTCTAGAATTATATCAGTCTAGAATCATATCAGTCTAGAATCATATCAGTCTAGAGGCTCACGAGCAAGTCAGGCTATCTGTAAACCCACATCTAGCCCGGGTGTAACTGCACACCTGGCTACTAGTAGAATGGCCTGGCTATAGTAGTATGTTATTTCAGTGCTTTCTGAATGATAGTACACACACCTAATGCTCACCTTATGAGCACCTGGGGCTCATCACCTTCTGGAAGAGGTTGTGTGTGTGTGTGTGTGTGTGTGTGTGTGTGTGTGTGTGTGTGTGTGTGTGTGTGTGTGTGTGTGTGTGTGTGTGTGTGTGTGTGTGTGTGTGTGTGTGTGTGTGTGTGTGTGTGTGTGTGGTGTGTGTGTGTAAAAATGGTGTGTGTGAATAATTGATTCGGTTCACCTTCCCCATCCCTTTTAAATGAGTTCTTACACATTCATTACAATCTCTCACTCCCTCTCCTCATCACTCACTCCTTTTCACTCCCTCTCCTCATCACTCACTCCTTTTCACTCCCTCTCCTCATCACTCACTCCTTATCACTCCCTCTCCTCATCACTCACTCCTTATCACTCCCTCTCCTCATCACTCACTCCGTTTCACTCCCTCTCCTCATCACTCCTTCCTTTTCACTCCCTCTCCTCATCACTCACTCCTTATCACTCCCTCTCCTCATCACTCACTCCTTATCACTCCCTCTCCTCATCACTCACTCCTTTTCACTCCCTCTCCTCATGACTCCCTCCTTATCTCTCCATCTCCCTGTCTCCCTCCCTCTTTTGTTCCTTTTCTCTCATCTCTCTGTTTCTCCTTATTTCTCATGCTGACGGTAATTGTCTTTTCAGATAATAATAATCCTGATGAGAAGGTTGATGAATATTGTGATTCTGATGTGGAAGGATGTTTTCACACACACAGCGGGACAGAGGACAGTGCACACACACTCATGGTCCTCATGTCCACACTACAGGTCCTCTTCCTCTGTCTCCCCTCCCTGTCCTCCGCTCTGTCTCAGGGTGTCTCTAGGTCAAGTCTGGATCAGGTCTGGGACCCAATTTGGTTATTTTGGGCATCTTTACCAGTTCTGCTTTGAAGGTTTGCCCTTTTAAACTCTGTGTGTGTGTGTGTGTGTGTGTGTGTGTGTGTGTGTGTGTGTGTGTGTGTGTGTGTACAAGTAATGAAGTGTTCACACCTGGGTAGGACACTGATTGCCACTCATTTACCAGATGTGTGTGTTCTGTTCGTTTCTCGCTCTAATATCTCCCCTGAGTTCCTGAGCACACCAACACTCTTTTTCCCACGGACTTGTGAATTGTGGCTTGTGAACTACTTTATTAAAATTTCTATTCTAATATCCAATCCAAAGTCTTCTACACTGCTTCCTCAAATGTCCAATTTTCCAATGGGCTCTAGACAGAATCCCGAACTACAGACACACAGTACATGGAATCAGCATTCAGAGGAGAACCACACACTCATCTTCAGTGTAGCATTCTAAACCTCTGAGCGCTGCAGTCTTTAAAACATTTGAGATATATATATATTAGTGGTGGGACTTTAACGCGTTAATTTCGATTAATTAATTACAGGAAAATTAACGCACTAAAAAAATTAACGCATTTTAACGCATTTAACGGACGAGACACTTTTGCACCGTGGAATGTTTCTCAGTGCGCGAGTTCCGGGCATACAGATTATGGACACACAATAAGATGATCATGATGGAGATGACTGAAGAGGCTACGCTGGTGGATGGGAAATTTAAATATAAGAAACTTTCAGATGGAAGTACAAACAAAAATAGTGTTATTTACACTTTATGTAGGAAGGAGTTCGCTTATCACAGGAGCACTTCCACCCTTCGTTACCACCTCAACGCAAAACATGTTGCGGCTAAAGCTGGGCGTACACTGCGATATTTTAAATCGTGTACTCAGCTCCAGCTCAAACTGTACGACTAAATCGCAGGGAGAGTCGGCTCGTGGAGCTGCTTCAACAGTGCGATACTCTCACGAGGAGCGATTTGAATTTCAAACATGTTTGATGTTCTTGCGACGCTGCGATTTCTGATCGGGAGTTGTGAATCGCTCCTCGTTTACCTGTGTAAACTATACGATGCACGACACGGGCTAAATGTATTCCTAGTACGATAGGGTGACCAAACGTCCGTAATTCACATCCTGTGAGGAAACGTCCTGGTTTTTAAATGACCTTCATTGGACCATTAAGACTGGATTAAACTTTCGCGAATGGCCGTAGCGCGCGACTCCGCACGCGTTTATACATGATGCGTCACATTATTTGTGTTGTCCGCTCTCTGTGGTCGAAGATAAATGCTTACAAGAAGCGCTGCGAATTGCGTCAACTGATGCAAGTTACGAACTACCGTCCAGGGGTGAGTTTCCCAAAACGTTCTTAGCGCCAAGTACTTCTTAACCTCGTACGTAAGAACGAGGTGACGAAGTACTTGGCACTAAGAACGTTTTGGGAAACTCACCCCAGAAAGACAATGTCGAAGAAAATCCAGCAGCTGTATGATGAGGAAAGAATTAAAACAGGTTATTGTGAAGAGTGCCACAAATGTGGCTCTGACTGGGGATCACTGGACCTCTGTTAGCAACAAGAATGATCTTGGTGTGACAGCTCATATTATAGATGATGAATCTATAGATGATGAAGATCCAGTCATTTGCTTTGAGCATGCAGAAGACCACTTCTAGGCACTATGAAGATGCCTATGGCAGAGGCCTGGGAAATTAAAGAAAGTCTACCATCTAAAATGGTATTAAAAAACATCTTCTAATTTACTTCAATTCTTCCAATATCCTGAGCAAAACTCCCTAAATTAAACAACATTTTTGGTCAGAATTTCCAATGTTCTGAACTGTTTTCTGCACACTACACATATATTGGTCTTCGTAGTAGACTGGTGGAAAAATAAACAAGATGTTGAAGTTTATGATTATGTTCATTGATTCATTCATCATTCAAACTTAAATTAATATTTCTCATGTTAAATACTGAAATGCGATTAAAATGCGATTAATTTCGATTAATTAATTACAAAGCTTCCGATTAATTCGATTAATTTTTTTAATCGCGTCCCACCCCTAATATATATATATCACACACACACATTTATACGTTTTTGACCTCAAACATTATTTCCACAACATAGGAGACCAATCTGCATCTTCACTGTAGTGACTTGAATCATTCTGTGAGCCATTTGAAGTTAGCAGGAAACTGGCAGTTCAGGACCAGCGGTTGGTCTCAGCCAACGTGCCATCCCTGCATCCCAGAGGCTTTTAATTGGGTGAGACTGTTTTACAGCAATCTTTAGCCAACTGGTTCTCTGTAGCTGACATTCATCGCCTGTGCAAGAAAACAGAGACACCTTATACATTATGACGAACTACGCAGAGACAAACCCACTGATCATACAGACATGACAAAGCACTGCTAACGCAGGATGGAGAAGATCAGAGAGCCTCCCTCAAACAGACCTGACCCTGCGTGGCACGCAGACGTCCCAGCAGCACGGAGGATCTGGGCGTCCTGGTCGTTACGTCTTTATGTGTGATGTATTTATCGTGAATAAAGATGGTCGCGAACCTAGAGTGGGAAAACAGCTAGAGTCTGTGCTTATAGACTGTTCTAGTAGCGTGAACCTAGAGTCTGTGCTTATAGACTGTTCTAGTAGCATGAACCTAGAGTCTGTGCTTATAGACTGTTCTAGTAGCGTGAACCTAGAGTCTGTGCATATAGACTGTTCTAGTAGCGTGAACCTAGAGTCTGTGCTTATAGACTGTTCTAGTAGCGTGAACCTAGAGTCTGTGCTTATAGACTGTTCTAATAGCGTGAACCTAGAGTCTGTGCTTATAGACTGTTCTAGTAGCGTGAACCTAGAGTCTGTGCTTATAGACTGTTCTAGTAGCGTGAACCTAGAGTCTGTGCATATAGACTGTTCTAGTAGCGTGAACCTAGAGTCTGTGCTTATAGACTGTTCTAGTAGCGTGAACGTAGAGTCTGTGCTTATAGACTGTTCTAGTAGCGTGAACCTAGAGTCTGTGCTTATAGACTGTTCTAGTATCGTGAACCTAGAGTCTGTGCTTATAGACTGTTCTAGTAGCGTGAACCTAGAGTCTGTGCTTATAGACTGTTCTAGTAGCGTGAACGTAGAGTCTGTGCTTATAGACTGTTCTAGTAGCGTGAACCTAGAGTCTGTGCTTATAGACTGTTCTAGTAGCGTGAACCTAGAGTCTGTGCTTATAGACTGTTCTAGTAGCGTGAACCTAGAGTCTGTGCTTATAGACTGTTCTAGTAGCGTGAACCTAGAGTCTGTGCATATAGACTGTTCTAGTAGCATGAACCTAGAGTCTGTGCATATAGACTGTTCTAGTAGCACGATCCTCTGGACTGGGTCTTTCCTGACTCACTGAACCTGCTACAGGTGACCGGAGAGATCGAGGGGAAGTGGGAGGAGCGATAGAGAGAAAGAGAGTGGGAGGGGTGAGAGATAGAGTAAGAGAGGGAGGGGTGAGAGAGAGAAAGTGTGGGAGGGGCTATAGAGTTAGAAAGAGTGGGAGGGGTGAGAGAGAGTAAGAGTGGGAGGGGCTATAGAGTGAGAAAGGTTGGGAGGGGTGAAAGAGAGAGTAAGAGTGGGAGGGGCTATAGAGTTATAAAGAGTGGGAGGGGTGAGAGAGAGAGAAAGAGTGGGGGTGACAGAAAGAGATAGAGTGGGAGGGGCTATAGCAGCGCCGCTCTGATTGGGGGGGGGGGGTGTCAGGTGGAGCTGCAGTCTGGCCATAGTTAGAGTTAATCTGACTCCATGCTGATTGTGATGGTCTAATCAACACACAAGATCTACCTTCCAGTACACACACACACACACACACACACACACACACACACACACACACACACACGCACACACACACACACGCACACACACACACACACACACACAGGCTCCCACCGGATGTGCCTTCTACCACACACACACACAAATCTTCATCACACCTGCTTCCCACTGCACATCGTCATCCTCCCTTGAGACATGCCATGCACACATGACATGTGATGGTCTAATCAACACATAAGATCTACCTTCCAGTACACACACACACACACACACACACGCACACACACATACTCAGACACACACCCCAGACACCCATCAGATATGCAAACATGCAAATCAGTCCCACAACTAATCAGCCTTCCAGCACACACAATTGAATATACTGCAGAACCCCTGGGTGGTCACCTGTCTCCCCCCCCCCTGCAGAACCCCTGGGTGGTCACCTGTCCCCCCCCCCTGCAGAACCCCTGGGTGGTCACCTGTCTCTCCCCCTGCACTAAACTGGTTGCTCCTTTCCACAAATCAGTATTATTTTATCATGTCACTGGGTTACATATCAAACCTCTTATATTTCAGTGGGTTAACACACCACTTCATTCCTGTCCTACCAGTAAACCACAGTCTCCACGCTCTAACACTAGTCTGTTAGGATCTTTGCAACAATATGAAATACCAAAAACTAAAGTTGTCAGTAGTCAGTACATTCTCTCATTCCAAAGATCAGATGTGAAGATCGTTCTATGTAAATAATACAGCAGACTTTAACATTGCAAATGTGTTTGGTGAGTCACATTATTTATAACGTTTCTAACATTCATTCCTACGCCAAACTGAGCAGCTATGTTGGTTCTGGTGATAATTCTGTGTGCTGCGGTGTCGTGTCTCTGTCACCCATATGTCCTCCTGTTAGAGGTTATTAAAGTGGCCACCAAACCACCAAAGTGGTGACAAGCAAACACCAAATGTCTTTTGTTTCATATGCATATGAAATGTTAATGTGACCTTTGGCTTGGGTGGGACCAGAGATTGGCTGTGTGTGTGTGTGTGTGTGTGTGTGTGTGTGTGTGTGTGTGTGTGTGTGTGTGTGTGTGTGTGTGTGTGTGTAAAAGCTTTCTGGCAACACAGGGACTCATCGATTGGCAGGCTCAGAGGCTCAAGCAAAAGGGCACTCTTGGCCTCTCTGTGCGTTCCCCACACACACACACACACACACACACACACACACACACAGTTCACTCTGTCAAGGGCAGTGGTAAAGGGCAGGCATGTTGTGATGTCCAGAGCCCGCACTGCCAGGACCGGCCCCCAGCAGCCCTACAGCCCCCAGCCTGACGGGCAGGGTCGCAGGGTCCTACTGCCACTCACCTTCCTCACAGCAGTGAGAGGAGAGAGGAAGATGATGGTGAGGACCCATGTGGTTCTTGATTTGAGTGTCTGTGTGGTAGGGGCATATTCCACTCTGTGTAGGGACCAAACGGGTGGTGGTGGTGGTGGTGATGGAGGAACGTGCAGGAGCAGATTGATCAAATGATTCAGAAAAGGGGTTACGCAGTTCTGTGGAGTACCAGAGAATGACACACACATAGCAGGAACAAGACACAACATGCACACACACACACACACGTTGAAATACAACAGCATTAACACTCTATCTACAGTTTTACATGCGTGCTCACTGACTGACATCATGACAGTCTTGCTTTGATGTCACCATAAACACGACGGAACAAGTAAATAAAACAGATAAAGACATATCTCAAACCACAACGATCTGGAGTACACACACACACACACACACCCACACACACACACACACACGCACGCACGCGCGCGCGCACGCACACACACACACACACACACACACACACACAAAACAGCCACAAACACAAGGCTGTACAACCCATACAAACACACACACTCGTACAAAAACCCATTGCAGACACAAACACACATATACGCATGTACAAACACCCATTACTATTACACACACACAAACTCACAAACACCCATTACAGACAGACACACACACACACACACACACACACACACACACACACACACACACACACACAAACTCACAAACACCCATTACAGACACACACACACACACACCAACTGGGAGCTGTGAGGTCTTTGTTTCAGCTGCATCAGGTCAGAAAATAATTCATCACAGCATCATCACCTAAAAATATGCCATCTGAGCACACGCGCGCGCACACACACACACGCACGCACACACACACACACACAGGGTTCTTGTTAACTACATCATAACCTGCAGTTCTCTCTCCCTTATAAAACCACATGGGTCTGACTCTGCTCAGCATAAGGATGTGAGGTGACACCCCAGAACAGCAGGACTTCCACCATAATGTGGGTTCAAGTGCTTTGACTCCCTGTGCAAATCTGTAAACTCGTACTGCAGTGCAAGATTAACCGAGATTAACCGAGATTAACCGAGATTAACAGAGATTAACCGAGATTAACCGAGATTAACCGAGATTAACAGAGATTTCCCATCTCTCCTCCTCTGTCTCTCCTTTTCCATCTCTCTCCTGTCTATTTCTCCTTCTCTTTATCTCTCCTTCTCTTTCTATCTCTCCTTATCCATCTCTTTCTCTCTCTATCTCTCCCTTTCCACCTCTTTCTCAAGTCAAGATGACTTTATTAGCATGCTAGTATAAAATACAATATTGCTAAAGCACTAAACATGTTTACGATTGTAACTTCCCATAACAGGGTGTCATGTTGGTGTGGTGGTTAGAGCTGTCACCTCTCAGCAAGGTGGTCTGGGTTTGATTCTCGATCCGGGTCTTTCTGTGTGAGTTTGCATGTTCTCCCTGTGCTTGTGTGTGTCAACAATCGTATTAGTAATAATACATTTTAATGCAACTTAAATTTAACAAGTTATTTCAACTTGAAACATTTAGCAGAGGTTGGTGCATGTGTGTATGCGTGTGTGTGTATGCGTGTGTGTGTGTGTGTGTGTGTGCGTGTGTGTGTGTGCGCGCGCGCGCGCGCGCGTGTCCATGTGCGTCTACGGGTGATATTGTGGGAGGTAGGATTGAAGAAGGTGATGTCAGGTGATGACATGTTGCTACATATTTTGCACCACCAAGGGTTGATGTGTGTCCTACACCAAGACATGGACTGCCCACCGCTCTGGGCACGTGTGCACCACAGCCCCCTAGTAATCACTAGTGTGTGTGTGTATGTGTGTGTGTGTGTGTGTGTGTGTGTGTGTGTGTGTGTGTGTGTGTGTGTGTGTGTTCTAACTGCACACATGGGTAAAAATCGGAGGACAAATTTCGATTGCGGTGAAAAATCACAATTGACAAAATATGGCACATTAATTAACATAAAAAAATGTTTCATGTTAGGTCATATTATTGAAGTTTGGGATTATGTTTTGTATCTTTAACGTGAAACTGTCACATATATTATTTAAGTGTTTCACAGTAAAGCACAGAGTGCATCTCTGTTTCAAGCTCCTGTCATGCAGTGACCACAGACGTTTCCTCTCTGGGTAGCAGGTCTTTCTGTCTCTGCCCTTTTCTACAGCTGAACTGTGCTGAACCAGTGGTGAGGATCTGTTTCTGTAGCTCTCACAGTGCACAGATTCTCTACCAATTCATAATCTCTTGGGTCTGTGGTGCCTTGAATGCGATGCCTTGAATGGTCTTTCTCTGAGACCAGTCTTTAAATACAGTCTTTTTCTGGGACTGGTCTTTATAAAAGGAGTCTTTCTCTGGGACTGTTCTTTAAATAGTCTTTTTCTGTGACTGGTCTTTATAAAAGGAGTCTTTCTCTGGGACTGTTCTTTAAATACAGTCTTTTTCTGGGACTGGTCTTTATAAATGCAGTCTTTCTCTAGGACTGGTCTTTATAAATGCAGTCTTTCTCTGGGACTGGTCTTTAAATACAGTCTTTTTCTGGGACTGGTCTTTATAAATGCAGTCTTTCTCTGGGACTGGTCTTTAAATACAGTCTTTTTCTGTGACTGGTCTTTATAAATGGAGTCTTTCTCTGGGACTGTTCTTTAAATACAGTCTTTTTATGGGACTGGTCTTTATAAATGCAGTCTTTCTCTGGGACTGGTCTTTAAATACAGTCTTTTTCTGTGACTGGTCTTTATAAATGGAGTCTTTCTCTGGGACTGGTCTTTAAATACAGTCTTTTTCTGGGACTGGTCTTTATAAATGCAGTCTTTCTCTGGGACTGGTCTTTAAATACAGTCTTTTTTCTGGGACTGGTCTATATAAATGCAGTCTATCTCTGGGACTGGTCTTTAAATACAGTATTTTTCTGGACTGGGGTTTAAATAAATTTTTTCTCTGGGTCTGGCCATTAAAGGCACTCAGAAATGTAAGGATCTCTTTTGTATGTTTATTGATGGTGGAGATGGGCCCAATTCTGCCCTCTATGAATTGGTGGGCGTGTTCCTGTGGGGTTTTATAGTCATTTAGCAGAATTCTGCATGCGGGGCTTCTCTGGGATGCATGTAATATCTACTCCCATCTCTCCTCTCTATCTCTCCTTTTCCATCTCTCTCTCTCTCTCTCTCTCCCCCCCCCCCCCCCTCCCCCCTTTCTTCCTTCTCTCGTCGGACAAACGAGTTAGACGGCACACACTCCTTTTATCTCTCTGAAGCAGATCAACAGGTCTCTCTCCCTTCCTGACATCATTCAGGCTACCTTTCTTCCACACTAAATCAATATTAATCTGCAGCGCCGCCTGTGAGGGCCCCGATACGCTTTTAATGGCAGGCGGCGGAGCTGAAGTGAGCAGCATGTTAATATGAGTGTGTTTTACTGAGGGGAGACTTTCACTCCTGTGGTGCGTCTCACTGGCACCCTTCCAGCCTGCAGGTATGGGAGCCACAGACGAGTGAAGCGGAGTCATTAAGTGCTTTTAGTGTGGACAGAATGAACACTCTTCTCGTCTGGTGTGTGTTGTGTGTTTAACAGATTCATAAGAGTGAAACAAATGCTCCTCTCTGGTCACCGTATTGCCTATACACTGGTTGCTGTGGTGACGGGGTCAAAAGAATAGGACTGAAGGTCTCCAGGACAATCTGTTCCCTCCTACACACACACACACACACACACACACACACACACACACACACACACACATTTATACATAAACACACACAAACCTCTCACTCTGAGCCATATGGCCAGAGATCTGATGAAGGACACTCTGGTTGAGAAAATTATTATTGATGGTCTGAACCAAAACAAAGGGATGGAGAGATAGATAGAGAGATTTATGGAGAGATAGAAGGAGAGATGGAGAGAAGAAATAAGGGAAAGAGACAGAGGGCAGGAACACCACTGGCTTCTGAGAGGTGATGAAGTACTCGACCCATAATGCACTGGGTGTGTGTCCACACATCCCTGCATGTCCGTTCGTGCTCTGAACCTCATGTCTGTTCTTACAACTTACCGCTCCTGGTCCTGGTCCTGCTCCTGGACCTGGTCCTGGACCTGATCTCGCTGCATCTACATGAGCTCAGCAGGCCACAGCTAGAGTGTCCCCACAAATCCTGCTTCAGAAAAGTGACTAATTTAAGAAGTGACCATTTGAACCAACTGTGAGAGATCCATAAGAAATACCTTCTCACCTCAACCCTTTAATATTCTACTGTTGAACTAAACCAGTACATCGGACATGCAAACCAGCTTGGAACCTGTAAAAAGAGAAAAGACGTAAATAATATTAATTACATCCACACAATCAAACTCTCTGTACACACCTGAGGTGACCGAGTCTGACAGACGGTCCTCTGCGAGCACTCAATAAGGGTTAGTGCTTTTTTAATACTCACTCAGAACAGGCGCAAAAGTGGATTGGCAGAGATAAATCTGACCCTTTATGATAGAACACAAAAACAGGCTCTATTATGTTTGAGAAGAGCGGGTCCGAGGCCTGGCGAGGAGAGCGAGCTCACGGCCCATGAGATCGATAACCCAATAAGAGCCTGACTCCCAGCTCAGCTCGGCACACACGGCCCCTTCCACAGGACACGCCTACCCACATAAAGGACCTGCTAGCACTGGCCCAGCCGGCCTGAGCTTCACACAGCATTTGGGTGGGATTAGAGGACGCTGCAATGAACACTGAAACAGGGAGAGAGGGGGAGGGAGGGAGAGAGAGAGAGAGGGAAAGAGGGAGAGAACTTCCATGATAGTGATTTTTTTCTGATTTAACACTATAACTTATATAATATATATAGTATACATAGAATGAAAAGTTATATATGTCCCTCACAAGAATACATGACTCACGTAGACAGCCAGCCAGACAGACAGACACACACACACAAACACACACACACTTGCCGTTTCTCCGTAAATTGGTGTTTTCCTCCCCAAATGTTCTGACAGCCTGAAATGAAATGGACTGACAGTTCTGGGGTTTCCATGGCAACGGGTGATGTAGCTTGCAAAGATGTGTGTGAGATGTCTTCAGACCACCGTTCAACTTTATATTTTATTTTTCTTTCAAATGTTTCACTTTTCCCCCCTGCTCCGAGTATCAACGTAGGATTGGAATATTGCTTTGTGTACGCGTATAAAAGGCGAGATCCAGAAAGATCCCTTTAGCATCAGTGCTCACCGTCTCCTGGCTTGAATTTGAGTAGTTTGAGGTAAAACACAGAAGGAGATTAAAGTGAACGCCCGTTAGAGTTATTTACTATCCTGCAGCACTTGATTTGATGGGACCCCCTAAACGGATCGTGTGTGTAAGTCAGGCCAGATTTACTGTTCACAAGCTGAATCAACACATCAGCTGAATGACAAGCTCTTCATGAACTTCAAATCAGGTGTTTGGCAGAGAATGACACGAACCCAAAGTTGTTTCAACAGACATGGAACTGAGTTTCTACCAGTCAACCACATACCTGCATGAATCTAACGAACCTCCAGACTTGAGTTGAGTTGATGTGTCACTGCTGTTTTGTGATGGGACTGGATTCTGTAAAAGGCTAGGGTTAGGGGTTAAAGGTTAGGGGTCAGGGGTTAGGGTCAGGGTTAGCTCTCATAAGCTAACTGTAACAATGCCGATGCTATCACTGACACTGTTACCTCACTCCCCTCACTCCCCTCACTCCTCTCACTCCCCTCACTCCCCTCACTCCCCTCACTCCTCTCACTCCCCTCACTCCCCTCACTCCTCTCACTCCCCTCACTCCCCTCACTCCTCTCACTCCCCTCACTCCCCTCACTCCCCTCACTCCTCTCACTCCTCTCACTCCCCTCACTCCCCTCACTCCCCTCACTCCTCTCACTCCCCTCACTCCTCTCACTCCTCTCACTCCCCTCACTCCCCTCACTCCTCTCACTCCTCTCACTCCCCTCACTCCCCTCACTCCCCTCACTCCCCTCACTCCTCTCACTCCTCTCACTCCCCTCACTCCTCTCACTCCTCTCACTCCCTCTGCCTGTGCAGTCTCACACGGCCATCTGAAACCAACACCAGTGTTTCATTAGATGAATGAGAAGGGAACGATGGAGCTCAGAGTGGCGTCTGAATTGAGAGGGTTTAGAGAGCCATGAATTCCCCTGTTACACACAGACCTTGTAGTGATGACAGGCTAACGGTCCTCAGCCACGATGTTTAGAGCTATTAGCTATTACCAAGACTTTACAACCAGCTTCTCATATTCATTAGCACTAATTGTGCAAAATACTACTCAGACCAATCCAATTATTATCCTTTTACTCACACACACACACACACACACACAGTGCTTACAATTAATTAATTAGTTACACTTACAGTTAATTACTGTTTCAGTTCTGATATGGTTAAGGACGGATGCGCAAACACACACCCACACACACACACTCATGGGTGTAACTTTGCTTTGAAGAATGCAGGGGAATGAACCGAGTGTCCCATTGAGTGTAGCTGTCCCTCAGGTCCCTGTCATGTTTAAGACAGTCGTTGGGCACGTGTGTTCACAAAGCCGAGCTGGACTGAGGACAGAGGACCACTGTAGCTGGATGTGTTCTTCAAACCCGTCACTGTTGAACAACACATGGCGTTTCAGCATTGCAGTTTCAAATATATCTGTAACACTTTGCACAAAATGGAGCAGACAAAATGAGCGGTGCAGACACACACTCACACATGAATAAACATGACGGTTTATGAACATGATCCTCACTTTACACACACACAACACTGAGGTGATGGAAAGGATCATGATACCGACATGCAGCAAGATTCTGTGTGTGTGCGTATGTGTGTGTGTGTGTGTGTGTGTGTGCGTGTGCGTGTGCGTGTGCGTGTGTGTGTGTGTGTGTGTGTGTGTGTGTGTGTGTGTGTGTGTGTGTGTGCGTGTGCGTGTGCGTGTGTGTGTGTGTGTGTGTGTGTGTGTGATCTCTGATCAGGTGCCTGCTGTACAGATGGTCATTTTTTACCCCTCTCTGTGACCAGCCGTACTATTGCCAGGAGTCTAAGGTTACAAGGTCAAAGGTCATGCCACTCTACACACGTGTGAATCATCAAGGTGAGACAATTCTGCTTGGCTACTGCTGCCGGGAAAACACACACACACACACACACACACACACACACACACAAGCATACACAAATACTGTCCCATGCACACACTCCTGCAGCAGTACCTGATTGGTTATGAAACAGTGCCATCTGTTGGGGCAACAGGGTAGCTTGTGTGATCCAACGTTATTTCATGCCAAACTCTTCATAACTTCATTACTGTGTGGAGAGCTGTGGACTGCTCTGGAATGCAGGGAGCTTTATAATGACCAGACGTACATCTTTATAACCCTGTCTGAACATCCCAGCTGAGACATTGGTATTACTTGTACCAAGCTGAACCAAAGGACCCAGGAAGCTACACTATTAGACATGCATGTGCAACTACTCTGATTGGTCATTCCTGCGTGTGCAACTACTCTGATTGGCCATTCCTGCATGTGCAACTATTCTGATTGGCCATTCCTGCAGACTAAGGGTTACGGGTCATTAAATTAATGTGTGTTTGTCTGTTTCTGTATTTAGGAGTGATTGTGCATTTGTATGTGTGAGAAAGGTGTTTATTTAACCAAATATTTTACCACATTTCAGTATTTGTAGCAACTGCGACAATATGACCTTTTGACTGTTTTAGACTGATATAGCTTCAGCAATAGAAAAATCGGATGGAATATCCCACAAAACTCCTAAAGAATGTGTGTGTGTGTGTGTGTGAGAGAGAGAGAGAGAGAGAGAGAGAGACAGAGAGAGAGAGAGAGAGAGCGAGAGAGAGCACGCACATAAGGTGGTTTCTCAGCAGTAAGACTAAATGAATTTTGTTCAGGTGCTGGTGCAGCTTCAAAGCTCACATTCATCTCATCCACCAGGCCTAGTACATCTGGCAACCACACAAGCTAATTTGTCCATTTCATCCAGCTGTGATCTTGCTTTCATTTTGGTTGCCAGATTGATATTCCTACTCCGGTGGTGGTTTATTTGGAAAATTTTACTTTACACACACACACCCAGACTCATTCACTCTGTCTAACACACACACACACACACACACCTAGACTCACTCACTCTCTCTAACACACACACACACCTAGACTCTCACTCTCTCTCACACACACACACACACACACACACACCTAGACTCACTCACTCTCTCTAATACACACACACACCCAGACTCACTCACCTACTCTAACACACAAACACCTAGACTCACTCACTCTCTCTTACACACACACACACACACACCCAGACTCATTCACTCTCTCTAACACACACACCTAGACTCACTCACTCTCTCTAACATACATACACACACACACACACACACACACACACACACACACACACACACACACACCTAGACTCTCACTCTCTCTAACACACACACACACACACACCTAGACTCACTCACTCTCTCTATCACACACCCACACATACCTAGACTCACTCACTCTCTCTAACACACACACACACCTAGACTCTCACTCTCTCTAACACACACACACACACACACACACACACACACACCTAGACTCACTCACTCTCTCTAATACACACACACACACCCAGACTCACTCACCTACTCTAACACACAAACACCTAGACTCACTCACTCTCTCTTACACACACACACACACACACACACACACACCTAGACTCACTCACTCTCTCTAACACACACACACACACACACACACACACACACACACATGCACACACACACACACACACACCTAGACTCACTCACTCTCTAACACACACACACACACACACACACACACCTAGACTCACTCACTCTTTCTAACACACACACCTAGACTCACTCACTCTCTCTAACACACACACACACACACACACCTAGACTCACTCACTCTCTCTAACACACACACACACACACACACACACACCTAGACTCACTCACTCTCTCTAACACACACACACACACACACACACACACACCTAGACTCACTCACTCTTTCTAACACACACACACACACACACCTAGACTCACTCACTCTTTCTAACACACACACACACACACCTAGACTCACGCACTCTTTCTAACACACACACACACACACACACACACACACACACACACACACACACACACACACACTCCATCAGACACTCACTCACTCACAAGGAGTCCTTACAAGGAGAGCATAACAAGTAAATACACCCAGAGAGTTAGTATAACACAATCACATTGCATTTAGAGACACTTCCTCCTGTCAATATTTTTAAAAACCTCCTAAAATCTACTCTTACAGAGCATTGCTTTTAAATATGATGTCCATGAGTCTATTTCTCTAAATGTATTGTCAGTTGTTTTTATGAGAATTGTCTTGTTTTAGTTGTTTTCTTTTTCCTTAGTGTATGTTGCATGTTTTAGTTTCATTCATATTTTATTTCTTTATTTGATTTTGTAGTTTGATTTTTGTCTTCAGTCCTCTTGCAGTTCTGTCCTGTGTCTTTGTATTTTTATTTTAAATGTTTAACTTGCTGCCTGCCACTCTTGGCCAGGACTCTCTGGAAGAAGAGCCATTGTGGCTCAATGGGACTTTTACCTGGTTAAACAAGGTAGAACACCTGTCCATAGTTTGTCTGTCCAGTGAGTGTGTGTGTGTGTGTGTGTGTGTGTATGCATGCATGTATTTGTCCAGACAGGTAGATTTTTGTTCATGAGCTTGACAGGTTAATATTGCTCAACCCCACGTTATGTCACACACACACAAACGTGTGAGCTGTTCATTTTTATCTGCAAATGAGACGTCAGAGAGCTATGGTTGCATTTTATTTCCACCAATCAGAGTGGCTCCATCCAGTTCAGTAGTTCTTATTTCTGAATTTGGATAATACTGAGACTACAAACAAAGAGCAAGATGCAGAAAGAATGATGTTCAGAATTGATTTAAGTAATAGATTTAAGTAATAGCATTAATCAAAGGCTCTCTCCCTCCCCTCTTCTCTCTCCCTTCCTCCCTCTCTCTCTCCCTCTGCCCCCTCTCTCTTCTTCTGTCTCCACTCTCTCTCTCTCTCTCTCTCTCTCTCTCTCTCTCTCTCTCTCTCTCTCTGTCATAGCAGTTCACATGTCCCCCTGATATTTGTATCTTCGGCTGTCCCAGTATGAGTGGTGATGAATTTTCCCTAGAATAGTATCGCCAGACACACCCAACTTATGAAAGAATAACAATTTTCAACAGAATAACAAGAACAACAGACAGGCATCGGTGGGGTGTGTGTGTGCTTCAAGTAAAGACATACTTGATTAATTCACTTATTCAGTCAGTCAGTCAGTCACAAATACAGAACTGGACTGATTACCTGGCACCTCTGAAACTGAAAAACTCATTACCAAAGTTTAAACAAACAATTCTGGACTCATGATACAATGATGTGGAACGTGAGACGTGTACACATGTGCACCTACGAGCCGAGACACCTGTGAGATGTGTATAACTGTGAGCTGTAAACACCTGCACACCTGTGAGACGTGCACATCTGTAAGCCGTGTACACCTTTGAGACATGTAAACCTGTACACCTGTGAGCCATCTACACCTGTGAGATATTTACATCGATCCTATTACTATCTGCATTACTGAGCACATCAGTTTCTTCACATGTGGCCTGTTTGAAGCAGCATTTGTCTCATGGTTACTACACGCAAGGGTGCCTCAAAGTCAATTTGTTATCCTCAGGTAGAAAATTATTATAATAAATAATATATAAATAAAATATATTAACAACAATATTATTATTGATGACTATATATAAAAAAGAAAATACTAATAACATGTAGTTACTAACTCATTACCTTACTATTAACTTAATAAACAACTTAATAAACATATCATCTGCATATATGTGACAGCACCAGCGTGACCTTACTAGATGTTACATGTTACATACTACATGTTAGCACAGAGATGACTCTCTCCTCCACACACACAAAAGCAGACACACACAACCGGGGAGAGACAAGACGAAACACGACATGCTATCAGGACTTTCCAACTGTACAATGAGTGCTGAGTGTTGCTTCACCAGAAATGTGCAAACCAGTTAGGTCAGGGTGTAAGACGTGCCCGTGGGACACATTTACATCAAACCACTTCCTACAGCTTTTGCATCGATGTTCCAAAGTACTTAGGATTCCTGAGTATTAACACAATGTACATATCCTACTAACATATCCAAGCACTTAGTCCTAATTAATTACATATCTAGGCATTGAATATTCCTATGTATTTACATGTCCAGGTGTTTAAGGTTCCTAAGTAGTTGGATTACTATAGGTTACCACAGTTCTTCGAGCAGTGTGTGGTCTGTGTTACTAAAACATCTCTTTTGATCTCTCTAGATCATATCATGCTGTTACTATGGAGATGAGCAGGTTTTTATGAAGTGACAGATTCTTCCCGGTTGCTTCTCAAAGACATATGATGTAAAGTGGGAACAAAAGAAACAAGACTAAAGAAAAATGTTTCAGAGGTCAGATGTTTTAGAGGTCAGATGTTTTAGAGGTCAGATGTTTCAGAGGTCAGATGTGTCAGAGGTCAGATGTTTCAGAGGTCAGATAAGAGGGACACGTGTGTTCATGTGCACTCTGATTTATCACCATGTCCACTTTTTCCTGAAGTCAACCGCTGAAGACAAATCCTAATCGTTCTAACAGATCTCTGCCTCTCTCTCTCCCTCTCAATCTCTCCCTCTCTCTCTCTCCCTCTCAATGGGGGTTCTGTCACAATCCACCATGACTCCTCCCACAGTGGGGGTTCTGTCACGGTCCACCCTGACTCCTCCCATAGTGGGGGTTCTGTCACGGTCCACCCTGACTCCTCCCACAGTGGGGGTTCTGTCATGGTCCACCCTGACTCCTCCCACAGTGGGGGTTCTGTCACGGTCCACTCTGACTCCTCCCTCTGGCTTGTTTGTGGTGGTGCACACGTTCATGTGTATGTGTGCATCTGTATGGGTTACTCCTCTCACCTTGTTAACATTGTGTTGCACGTGTCTTGTTTTGATTGCATATTTAAGTGTGCATGTTTTTGTTGTCTATTTGTAAGAAATTACCATTCTGTGTTTAATAAACACACCTTATCATTACACAGCGACACTGTGTAACATCTAACTCATTTTCTTGAAAATCGATGCCTTCATTACTGTCCAGATTGATTGACTCATTAGTTTACCTATTTATTTGTGTATAGAAGTATTTCTGGACTCCTATCAGCCCTACAGGATCCAGAACCATCCCCATCAGCCCTACAGGATCCAGAACCATCTCCATCAGCCCTGTGGGATCCTGAACCATCACCATCAGCCCTAGAGGATCCTGAACCATCCCCATCAGCCCTGCAGGATCCTGAACCATCACCATCAGCCCTGCGGGATCCTGAACCATCTCCATCAGCCATGTGGGATCCTGAACCATCTCCATCAGCCCTGCGGGATCCTGAACCATCATCATCAGCCCTACAGGATCCTGAACCATCCCCATCAGCCCTAGAGGATCCTTAACCATCCCCATCAGCCCTACAGGTTCCAGAACCATCAGCATCAGCCCTACAGGATCCAAAACCATCACAATCAGCCCTACAGGATCCAGAACCATCCCCATCAGCTCTGTCGGATCCTGAACCATCTCCATCGGTCCTACAGGATCCTGAACCATCATCATCAGCCCTACAGGTTCCAGAACCATCCCCATCAGCCCCAGAGGATCCTGAACCATCCCCATCAGCCCTACAGGATACAGAACCATCTCCATCAGCCCTACAGGATCCAGAACCATCCCCATCAGCCCTGCGGGATCCTGAACCATCACCATCAGCCCTAGAGGATCCTGAACCATCCCCATCAGCCCTGCAGGATCCTGAACCATCACCATCAGCCCTGCGGGATCCTGAACCATAACCATCAGCCCTAGAAGATCCTGAACCATCCCCATCAGCCCTACAGGTTCCAGAACTATCACCATCAGCCCTACAGGATCCTGAACCATCCCCATCAGCCCTACAGGATCCTGAACCATCACCACCAGCCCTACAGGATCCAGAACCATCCCCATTAGCCCTACAGTATCCTGAGCCATCTCCATCAACCCTACAGGATCCAGAACCATCTCCATCAGCCCTGTGGGATCCTGAACCATCACCATCAGCCCTAGAGGATCCTGAACCATCTCCATCAGCCCTAAAGGATCCTGAACCATCTCCATCAGCCCTACAGGATCCAGAACCATCACCATCAGCCCTACAGGATTCAGAACCATCTCCATCAGCCCTACAGGATCCAGAACCATCCCCATCAGCCCTACAGGATACAGCCTGCTGTGTTGCCATGTCACACTCTTCTGGAACTAACATTTTCACTCACCTATAGTTTAGCATAGCACATGCTAATTGTGTGTCTAAACTGGAGTTTAATTCTAAGAGATAAGATCTATCATATCTCTGAATGAAACGGATCAGGTCATGAGAGAGACAGAGAAAGAGAGTGAGTGAGACAGTGAGATAGTGATAGTACAAAGATATACAATTAAAATTATGTGTGTAGACATAATTCACATTACTATGTCGCAATGTATAGGAATTTTTGAGTCACCATTTTTTAAATCAAATCAGAACCAAGGCTGGGTTGCCTGGGCGAGGGTGTCTGATGTTGAAAGACCCGAAACACCCGATGACCCCGGGTTACATCACTGATGTGTTCAGGAGCATCCTAGAGATGTATTTTACCTATTCTACATACTGTATGTCTATCACTGTGTATATTAATTCCCCAGTGCTGCACTGTGTTAGTCTGGCCATTAGGTGTGGCTATATACAGACAAGGGAAAGCGCACACAATAGTTCACTATAGCTTCGTTAAAGCTCATTATCTTTTGACGGGCCAATACGGCATGCAGAATTATTACGAATATTCATTCTACGTGTTTGTTCACCCAAATAATTAGAATCAAATATCTTAAAGACATAGCTTAGGGGAGTCGAATAGCCAGAGTCGAGTCACATACTGCAGACATAATTTTGCTTGAGGGTCTTTTTATTCACATTAGCCACTACAGCCATACTATACCTCAGATGTATTAAAATATTATTTATTGCATTTGTATTGTTTTACGAAGCCAACAGCGGGTCGGTGTTTATTCTAATAGTCTAATATATGCTTGGTGATACGCTAATATCTCTGACTCCCATGATTTACAACCCTAGACTTCTTATTCCAACCTTCTCAGAAAATAAAACAATACTTCACACAGTCAAAGTTGCTAATTCATTTCAATTTTATTGTCTTTGGGATAAGAATTATTTAATGCCAACCATTACATTTATAGTTACGAAATAGAATACCGACGTACAAAAGACTTTAAATCAAGTCAGGCTATATGAATGTTGACAGGCGCTGTCTGTGGACCATTTGCTGCAAATGGAAGTTAAAAAAGGCAATATGGAGGCATAGCAGCGCGAGTATTACTAACAGCTATGCCAACATCTTGCCATCTTTTCTCTCCCAGCCGGAAACATTTCGCTCCTTTTCCTCGCGCGTGCATGTGGCCCAGAGCGCTGTCTTTCATGCAAAAACATCATTTAGGACCACAAATAGGAAAACGTTATATGACAGACAGAAATACGCTGAACATGTGTGGCGACACTTAAAATAAAAAAGTCCAAACGCTGTTATCCCAACAAAAAGTTTTCAACTCCCCCAAACTTGAGGTCGCAGCCTGCACGAGAGAAACTTACCTGACGGTTCCGTCCATGATGGTGGAACTGAGAATATGTTCTGGATAATCTAATGATTGCATCCTGCTGAACTTCACTTCTGTCCTACGCGTTCCGTACCATCCACCAGGTGCACGAATGGGAAATGTTCGAACTGGTCCCAGGTCGCGCGGGGTGTGTTGACTGGGGTGTGTTGAGCGAGCCAATATGCGCGCCCACGTCACGCGCCCACGAGCGTCACGGCGAACGATGCGGCGAGTAAGTTGGGGATCAACCTAAACAACATGATAAACATCTAAAACACATCACTGCGGTTCGGCAAACTCTTCATTTCGCTCTCTTCGTGCACATACGTCGTAAGGAGGTACTAATGGCACAGCCTATCCAAATGCACACGTGAGTCATCTGGTTTCATTGGAAGCCGCGTGCGTGTTCACTTCTTTCACTGAGTCAACCACGGCTCTTCTATGACTCAGTCCAACATCGACAACGTTGTTTTCTCTTTCTCAGCGATGCTACGTGTTTTATATAGTTTATGCCCTGGACACCGCAGTTTCACGGTGCTCTCCTCTCAAACCTTGTCAATTAGGTTACAGTGCTGTGCAACACAGCGTAGAAACAACCGTAGCACTACAAACCGTGCACTGGTGTTTAATAAGCCGGCTGCCCCCCTCACCCCCACCCTCACTCTCACCCCACCCTCACTCTCACCCCACCCTCACTCTCACCCCCACCCTCACTCTCACCCCACCCTCACTCTCACCCCACCCTCACTCTCACCCCACCCTCACTCTCACCCCCACCCTCACTCTCACCCCCACCCTCACTCTCACCCCACCCTCACTCTCCTCCCAGTCTGCAAACAGAAGTCAGGCTTGATATCTCGGTCACAACGTTCAATCCTCGAGCCTGACAGAGGTCGACGCCCGATTTCCACACCTTCCTGCCCTTTCAAATATTCACACTTCCCACGCGTTTCATTAGAAACACTTTTCAAAAATTAGATAGCCTATTGGAAATAACATCTTGTGAAATCGCAGAACAAATATGTATGAATAACAATGTGCAGTTTCAGAACATAAAACACTCGCGTGTTTCCCTTGTGCATATTCTGTCATGATGTTTCTTCATTGCAGCAACGTTGTAGAGCAAGAACTTCTTCTTCTGTAGAACTGCACTTTGTGCACGAGCGCCTGCCGCGTGCTGTTGGTGGACCCAGACCGCAGCACACCTGTTGCCACCCTGCGCTTTCACGCAGAGCTCGCGCGGATCCCCCAACAGGCTGCGGGTTCTACCCGAGAAAAACCCGCACGAGCCACGACCCGTATAGACCTGCTGTTAGTGGGTCCAGGTGTGCAGGATATTCGCCTCATATATAAACTTCACGAGGTTATCAGTAATCAGCGCGTGATTTTCTCCATGCTAGAGGATGTTTTCATCATAGCCCTGCATATTAAGCCTGCAAGGTGTGTGTGTGTGTGTGTGTGTGTGTGTGTGTGTGTGTGTGTGTGTGTGTGTGTGTGTGTGTGTGTGTGCGTGCGTGTGTGCGTGCGTGCGTGTGTGGGGGGGCACACAAGAAAGAATTACAGAAAAAGTCGCTGTGGTGATTTTGTTTTCCGATTGTTTAATGTCTCGGAATTTCCTCCAGTATAACTTTGATCCTAGTTATAGCTTAAGCATTCCTCCGGTATAACGTTTGTCCTATTTATAGCTTAAACATCGCCACTCTAGGCGTCTAGCACAGACCCCGCGGTGGTCCAGAGGTGATCAGAGGTGACCCCGCGCTGAGTCAAACTGAATCACCCGATCTCAAGTTCTGTGGAGCCGGTGACGCCACCGCACGCGGCTTGAGCCACGCACATCCACGCGGCGCATATGGTAGTAATAAACGCCCCCGCGCGCTGGGTGAGAGAGTCACACGTGTCTACGCGTCTCCACGACGGGGGAAGTCCCAGCGACGTGGGCCGGTACATGAACTAAAGCTGACGGCACATGCATATTTAAAACACATATTTAAAATTTAAACGCACTGATTTTATTATCGTTATGCAATAAATATGACCGCAACTAGACAGTGATTATTTAGAAGTACAGGTTGCAAGCTAAGTATGTTTATTCTCCTTCGGTGACCCTTACTGTGTACAAACGGCCTGCATTTTCGAGGATTTTAATACTTAAATTTTAATATAGTGAGTGCTGCATTATCACCCAAAACCAAATAAGCACGCGCGCACATACATACAACAGTCATTGATCGTAACAGAAGAGGTTTTAATCACCCACATTTGTCTTTTGGAGGTTTCGTAACTCTATGAAATATTAAGCTCACTCAATGCCCGCTTTATTCAACATGAACCTCCCGCCTTGTTTAAGCGGCCAGTTTCAGACTGGAATCTCTGATCCTGAAACAGTACAAGTGACCAGGTGCGCGCTGTTTCACCCCAGTGCCGAGTATTGATCACACCTGGGTGGAGGACTATACTGGACACTTACACGGCCATAGAGGGATGACACACACGTGCCTGCGAGTTAAGAGTGTGTCAGACTATATATTCAAATATAGTTTTTTTTTTAAGCGAAAAACGCACACACGAACGCTTTCATGAGACGACTTATCTTACCTTCGTTAAAATGCTCAGTCCGTACTTTGATGTGTGCGTCTATATTCTTCAAAGTCGACATGTTGTCTCTAATAATGTGCAGGGAGCGCTTATATACGCGTCTACTCTGAGTCCCCAGCTGTAGTAACACTGAAGTCGTGTGGGATGGGAAACCCAGTTCGTTATCTCGGAACATCCACCTCCAGATTAAAGGGGAACTGTTGGGCCTTTATCAGATCTCATGTGAAGCTCATATTTGTTGTATCACGCTTACGAGAAATATATACGAAGTTGATCCTTCTCAAGAAAGGATTCTGTAATCAATACAGCAGAAATACTTCTGAAATTCACATAAGGGAGTTTTCTCTGAGTCTAGGACGGTTGTAGAGGAAAATCTGTGTTAAACCGTTAAATAAGATATACGAGCATGGATTCGACATGTTCTGAATAATATAAAATATAGCAAACACTCGTACTTTAAAGTAACTATGATGAGAAACATGCTAATGACCGGTAAATTATAAAATGTCTATCTGTTCAAGTCATGTGCTCACATGCAAATAACATGCTTTATTTCTCATTTTTAACGTTATGGGACCCGCTACTAAAAAGCCGCCACTGGTTATAGTGTCTGACTGCGGTGCTGACCCAGAGGCAGCGGAATCCCTGCAGTTCCTTTATTCTCCATACGGGGGCAGTACATTACTACTGTTTCTACCACATCCGCGTCCGACTATTTCAGAGATGAAGGTTATGTGCGCTAGCTGGAAAGGGGAATTCCTTCATTGTGACACTGTTTTCTGAGCGCACAATAATACTCACTAGAAAAGCACTAGAAAAATAAACATTCAGGTAAAGGCCAACCCACACATCACCTCCAGAGATTTGCTCTGGCAGCATCTGGGATAAATGTACATTCATCTATAATTAGGCACAAAAAATAGATGGCATACGTGGGAGAGTTGCTAGAAGGAAGTCTCTGTTCTCAAGAAAGAACAAAGTTGCCTGTTTAAACTTGCCAGAGAGCACTTGGACAAACCAGAGGCTTTCTGGAAGTCCATTCTCTGGACAGATGAGTCCAAAATGTAATTATTTGGCCACAGTCACAGGTGCCGTGTTTGGAGAGAAGCCAACACTGCATTTAGAGAAGAACCTCCTCCCGGCAGTGAAGCATGGAGGGGAAATGTGAACATCTGGGTCTGCTCTTAGGCCTCAGGACCTGGATGACTCCATATTATCCAGGGAACCATGCACCTATTCCCAGGACCATCAACCCATTCTCGACCAGAATCTCCCACCATCAGTCAGGGAGATGAAGTTAGGACGGAAATGGATTTTCTAACAAGACAACGGCCCAAAACAATTCAGCAAAACTACCAAGGAATGGGTTAAAAGAAAAGATTTGTATTCTGGATTGGCCCAGTCAACGTCTGGACCTCAATCCTGTAGAAATGCTGTGGAAGACGTGAAGCGGGTGGTGCACACCAGATGTTCCTCCAGCATCTCTCAACTGGTGGAGATCTGCAAGGAGGAGTGGGCAGAAATCACAAAAAGTAGACGTGACACACTCGATTGTGTTTACAGAAGACATTTGGTTGGTGTAGCAGTTGCAGAAGGAGGTGCCATAAGATACTAACTAAAAAGCTTCACAAACTTCTGAACTTGGCAGATTTTCAGTTTTTGGAGAGAAAATTGATATTGTTCAATAAATAACACAAATATTTCTTTCTGTGTCCTTGATGTAGAAGGTCTGCTTTACAAATGGCGATTTAGATGTTCATTTCCTAAGATTTTTAAAATTGTTTTGCAACAATGATCATGTCTGCCATATAGGATGGCAACATAACTACTGCCATCACAATAGATATCCATTGTCCATTACTCTATTGCCATAACAGAAACAAAGTCGTCATAAGTATAACATTCAGTCTAGTCGTTTCTAAATAGTTTCTTTGTTTCTTTTTTCTTGTCCATTATTTTGGCCTGTTCCTTACACTGTTCCTCATTAATCTTGGTGAGGAAGTATAGTGAGTGAACCTGTTCCTCTACTGTCCTGTGGAAGGAACATGCACACTTTTAGAGATCTTTAGGTTTCTATATTTAGAAAGTGGACATCTACACTTCTCAAAAAAACAAAAGGTAACACATAAAACACACATCAAGTCACATCAAGTGAACAAAAGATACAACTTTACTGATGTAAATTGTGCACTTAGTTGAGAACAAAATTACATGTGGAAGCCAAAATTGGACCTGCCAATGCTGGTGTTCTCACGAAAGGCAGTCGAGCTGTACGGTGCTAGGCTGTGAGGTCCCACTAGAGGGCGCTGACCTTCACGGAGTCTGTTTCTGATAGTTTAGGCAGAAATGTGTGCACCTGTAGCCTGCTGGAGGTCACCCTGTAGGGTTCTGGAGGTCATCTTGTAGGGTTCTGGAGGTCACCATGTAGGATTCTGGAGGTCACCCTGTAGGGTTCTGGAGGTCACCCTGTAGGGTTCTGGAGGTCATCTTGTAGGGTTCTGGAGGTCACCATGTAGGATTCTGGAGGTCATCTTGTAGGGTTCTGGAGGTCATCTTGTAGGGTTCTGGAGGTCATCTTGTACGGTTCTCACACGGAGGAGCAGACGCTGGTCCTGCTGCCGGGTTGATGACCTTCTACGACCACGTCCAGCTCTCCTCGTGTAACGGTCCATGTCTGGTATCTCCTCCGTGCTCTTGACACTGTGCCGAAGGACACAACCTTCTTGTCATGGTACGTATGGAGTAGGGTTGCAACGGTATGAGATTTTCACGGTATGATAACCGTCTCAGAAAATACCGCGGTATCACGGTTATCACGGTATCACAGTTAGTTTGTATATTATTAAAAGATACACTGACCCTTAAAGAAATTACAAGTTTTTTTTTGTTCAATTAACTATTTATTGTAGAAACCTGCAACTATTGTATACAAAATGTCTCATTTAAAAAAAAAAAAGCTGTAAACTTGTTTATATAAATACTGCAAAATTAGAGAAACCTAAATCATGGATTTCAGTACAATTATTTAAGTTTAAATTATTTAATATCTGATAAACTCAGCCTGGGTCAGTGTCTGATCAACAACTGTTGTAAACGTCCGTTGTACTGCCACCAGATACTGCAGAAAGAGAGGATTTATTTCTGACATAATCACAATAGAGATTTCTATTTTAAGGCTTTCACACCGAGTCTGGTTTTAACATGTGAAAAACAGGCACGTTAGAATTTGAAAATGAACGCATGTAAATTAATGGCGTCTTTCACATCCAGTGAAAGCAAGGACCATAAAAAGCTAGGTTTATTCTTTTCACTAGTGACCGTAGCGCGCGACTCCGCACAGTTCTCTCGTATCACGTTAACAAATACGAGCCTCTTGTAATTCCAGGACGAAACATGAGAGAACGTGAAGACGTTAAGATTGGGCGTTTTGAAAATAAACAGCCATTAAATAATGTGATAAAAAGCGAATTATTTCGAGTATATGTATAAATATTTAACTTTATTAAGTTTAACGTGCTGGGAAATATTGAAATGGACCTTTAAAGTGACGTACAAGTGATTTAATTCCACCTTGTAAAGGTGTATGAACCCTGCAAACATGACTTTGTTCATTGCGCTGAGGCGCGGCGCGCGCAGTTACAAAATTCGAGAGGTGCACGACCTCGCTAATCGACAGCGCGTGAGACCCTCGCGCACGGGCGGAGCCACCGCGATTACGTCATTTTCGCCGCTGACATTAGTTTAGCTTTTTTGTTTTTGTTAAAAAATTTGTTAAGTCTGATACACTTTCTGCCATTCTCACCGCTGTGTGCTGAGTAGCTGAACCGGAGCGGAGTTGCGCATGCACGGGTCAGTTTCTCCGCTGGCTTGCTTTTTACCGGTAATAAGCAAATGCACACGGTATGATAACCGTGCATTTTAATACCGTGGTATACCGTGAAACCGGTTACCGCTGCAACCCTAGTATGGAGGTGCCATTCTGGAGGAGCTGGACTACATGTGTAACCTGAATAGACTCCAGGTACCATCTCGAGATACCAGTAGTGATGAGGACTCTAGCAAACCACAAAACTACAGAATTGTAGAGAGGAACCAATCAGGGAGGAGAAGGGCAGAGTTACAGTCTGTGACTCCAAACCATCAATATAGTCAAATTCAATAGCTAAATTCACTGCTCAGAAGACCACTCTCTATCGTTTAGTCTTTCCAATCATAAATTACTATTTATTGGCAAAAACAATGAAATGTTACAACAATATGGATTCAAGACTCATCACTCCTGCAGTACCACAGGTCAGTCTTCACAGGCACACATATCACATATAACCATACACATTACATTTGAGATCCATGCTTTCAAATGGACCCGACTTTATTTAAAAAAGCATTGGCATTTGATATTAAAATACTGCTCACGTCACATATTTACCTATAGGCCTATTTTATTGATGTATCACATATGACATATATAACTCTTACCACTGTTTCAAATGAGCAAACTGCAAACATATCTATGCGTTTTCCCCACACTAGTGACCATTTTGAATTGAATGAGATCGTCATAACACGTTTGTCTGTAGTTACTCTACATGTGGTAAAATTGCCTTTTACCGCGGTCCTCTACATAGCAGTCTATAGTTAAATCCACCTCCAGAAAGACTGAGATCAGCCCAACCATAATACGCAGGTCGGATATTTTCTAAAGATGTAAGAACTTTCTACTCATGCGTGGCTGTCCTCGCAGGCCAGATAAGGATCGTATCACAGCGCAACTCGGGAAAGGAATTTTAATGACTTATGGTTAATGACTGTGCAAATAAATGTCTATGATGTTATTGGTTCGTTTAAAAAATGTATTCGTTCTGAAACATTTCTGGCACTGAAACCTTACACGACTCCTGCCTTCTGTGCCTGTTGCCTCATAAGCCGTGTAATGTCGTAAAACGTTCAGCTTCTGCGCTTGAGTAACTGCAACAAAGTCTTTGCAAACAGCCCAACACGCCTTGACGGCAGGGAGAAGGTCGTTGATGATTCATCTCAATGGATCTCTTTGATCCTGGGCAGCACACCTGTAGACGACTCGAACTGTGACCGAGATGGTGCTCGAAACCAACAGGGACCGACTTGAATGATGTTTGAAACACGAACTGATTCACAATGAAAGGTGTGCAGAAGTGTGTGCGGATCTCCTGGCGAAGATCTCGCGTGTTCTCCGGTTTAGCGCTGCGGCAGAGGCGCAACTGACCACGCGCGTGTCGTGCGCCACCGGTTCGGTCCATCAATGATTAATGGCTATATTTAACTTTATATTTTCGTCACGAACGTGTTGCGTAATACGGCTCTTCGTGATCGTTATCGGAGATCTTATATCGGTGTTTCCCGCTCGTTAAGTCTTCAGAGATCCGAGGGCAAAACCGAGCTGCGGGCTTTGCTCGAGCACGTGGGAGCGGTTCGGGCGTCAAGGTGTGTTCCGCAGGTGAGGTGAGACGCGGGAGGGAGGGGCGCGTTGCTACTGACAACTCCTAAATCAAAGGCGAGCTCATATCCCGGGAAATGCCTCTCGTGCCTGTTCAGATATGCTCTGCAGCGTGTCTGGAAGCGCGAGCGGATTTTGACAGCGGGTGTCACTCACGTCTAGGTGCGCGAGGAGTCCTCCAAATGACGCAACTCTCCCACGCACACAGGTCTGAGGAGGGTTGTATCACAGTCTCAACAGGGACGTCGCCCTACACAAGGAGCCCGACTCCGGCGCCAAGAGGAAACGGTTCGGCGGAGACGCCCGTCCACAAATGTACGTCCTCGAGCGTTCCGCGGCCACCGGACAGCCCGTCTCGCGCACTTTAGTTGCGTGTTTGTCGCTGTTACTTCTGCAGCCCAGCACGCGTGCTGCACGGGTGGTAAGTGTGTTTGAAAAAGTTTGATCTTAAAAGGCACATTGTGATGATTTAGTCGCGTTAAACGCTCATGATCGGTATTATTCGGTTCTTATATGCATTTGTTTTGTATTTTGACCTCTCTCTCTCTCTCTCTCTCTCTCTCTCTCTCTCTCTCGCTCGCTCTCTCTCTCTCTCTCTCTCTCTCTCTCTCTCTCTCTCTCTCTCTCTCTCTCTCTCTCTCTCTCTCTCTGCCCCCCAAGCGCAAGGAGCCCCCCGGTATCGACACGGTGCTGTCCACGCCGTCGCTCAGTCAAAGTCAGAAAGGTGTGTCACTTCCCCTATAGCTGAGGTTACAGCATGCTTGCGCAGAGACTCTTACTCGCATTTGGGCTGACGGTGTTTAAGGTTGATTTGATATTTTACTCGAGGTATATAAATAGGTACAACATGGCTTTCCGTTTGTACTGTGAGTTAAGGTAAATGCTGTGTTAGTTGATGACTGTTAAGAAATATGGTTATTTGATGTATATAGATACAGGCACACTGTAATTCATAAATGTGTGTGTGTGTGTGTGTGTGTGTGTGTGTGTGTGTGTGTGTGTGTGTGTGTGTGTGTGTGTGTGTGTGTGTGTGTTTCAGTCCTTACCACAGATGGAAGGGAGTGTAAGTTTCCGTTCAGGCTGGGTGGAACTGTTTATCATCAGTGCATTTCAGTCACCTCAAGCAGAAGATGGTGAGTTTCTACATGCAACAGAAAACACACACACACACACACACACACACACACATGGTCATCTTCTCCATCACACTCACATTCATACCCTCCCTCTTTTGTTCTCTTTTGTGTGTATATATATGTGTGTTAAAGATTTCTCTCTCTCTCTCTCTCTCACACACACACACACACACACACACACACACACACACACACACACACACACACACACACACACACACAAATACACACACACAGTTGCTATGACATTTTAATGTAAACAAGCACACTACACCCTCCCACAGTTAAGTGTTTAGGTGTTCCTGCATAAGGGGTGTGTGTGTGTGTGTGTGTGTGTGTGTGTGTGTGTGTGTGTGTGTGTGTGTGTGTGTGTGTGTGTGTGTGTGTGTGTCTGCTGACCTCTGAAGCAGTTCCCCTGTTGTGTGATTCATATGCGTCACCCTTGTTGATAATGGCATATTCAAGTAGGAGATGTATTTCCATTCTAAACATAGGAGCTTTAGTGTTTCTGTTTCAGATGCCAGACAGCATTTATTCTAAAGTGTGTAAACCCTGTAGTACCTGCAGTGGGGGAAAGGGGAGGGTCTGTGAGATAAAGCCATGTGTTCATAGGCAGGAGACCAACACTGTGGACACTGATATTGGGTTTGGCCAATCAGAGTGCACACTGATATTGGGTTTGGCCAATCAGAGTGGTAGCAGAAGAAGCGGTACTAGAGAGATGATGTTGACTAGCAGAAGATGTTGCTGCTATTATATGTTTACTAATTTGAGTAAACTATGTTTACTAATTTGGCAAATTAACTTGGTTAACTCTTTGATTGTTTTGTGCATACGTCATAGGTGTTCTCTCACACATAACTTCGACCGGGACCTGGAGTGGGGTTACTGTGGTCCACGCACACGCCTTTTCAGTGGTGAGAGGAACATTCCACACCAGCACCCCTACACACAAGAGGGAGCTGGGATTAGAGTCCTTCCCTACACACAAGAGGGAGCTGGGATTAGAGTCCTTCCCTACACACAAGGGGGAGCTGGGATTAGAGTCCTTCCCTACACACAAGAGGGAGCTGGGATTAGAGTCCTTCCCTACACACAAGAGGGAGCTGGGATTAGAGTCCTTCCCTACACACAAGGGGGAGCTGGGATTAGAGTCCTTCCCTACACACAAGAGGGAGCTGGGATTAGAGTCCTTCCCTACACACAAGAGGGAGCTGGGATTAGAGTCCTTCCCTACACACATGGGGTATCTGGGATTAGAGTCCTTCCCTACACACAAGAGGGAGCTGGGATTAGAGTCCTTCCCTACACACAAGAGGGAGCTGGGATTAGAGTCCTTCCCTACACACAAGAGGGAGCTGGGATTAGAGTCCTTCCCTACACACATGGGGTATCTGGGATTAGAGTCCTTCCCTACACACATGGGGGAGCTGGGATTAGAGTCCTTCCCTACACACAAGAGGGAGCTGGGATTAGAGTCCTTCCCTACACACATGGGGGAGCTGGGATTAGAGTCCTTCCCTACACACAAGAGGGAGCTGGGATTAGAGTCCTTCCCTACACACAAGAGGGAGCTGGGATTAGAGTCCTTCCCTACACACATGGGGTATCTGGGATTAGAGTCCTTCCCTACACACAAGAGGGAGCTGGGATTAGAGTCCTTCCCTACACACAAGAGGGAGCTGGGATTAGAGTCCTTCCCTACACACAAGAGGGAGCTGGGATTAGAGTCCTTCCCTACACACATGGGGGAGCTGGGATTAGAGTCCTTCCCTACACACAAGAGGGAGCTGGGATTAGAGTCCTTCCCTACACACAAGAGGGAGCTGGGATTAAGGTATTTATGGCCTGAGCTCATCAGATGGGGGAGCAGTATGTGTGTGTGCGTGCAGAGTGATGTGAGAACTTCCAACATGTGTTGAGGTGAATCAACACACTAAGGGCATGCAGACATATGCGGATGCAAGCAGTGTGTGTGTATATATATGTGTGTGTGTGTGTGTGTGTGTGTGTGTGTGTGTGTGTGTGTGTGTGTGTGTGTGTGTGTGTGTGTGTGTGTGTGTGTGTGTGAGAGAGAGAGAGAGTGTGTGGGTGGGTGTTTGTATAGAGTTTACTTTAAATGCAGTCCATAAGGATATACAAGAGCATGTTAGTTACTGGTTGCAGTGCGTAGATGTTGAGCAGTTAGTCATTTCTAAATTAGTTTGTTTATTCAAGCTGAAGTGATTCACTGGAATGTCTTTGGATAGTGGCTGAGGAGATCCCAGTATACGTGGAGTTTCCAGTATACGAGGGGTTTCCAGTATACGAGGAGTTTCCAGTATACGAGGGGTTTCCAGTATACGAGGAGTTTCCAGTATACGAGGAGATCCCAGTATACGAGGAGTTCCCAGTATACGAGGAGTTCCCAGTATACGAGGAGATCCCAGTATACGAGGAGATCCCAGTATACGAGGAGTTCCCAGTATACGAGGAGTTCCCAGTATACGAGGAGTTCCCAGTATACGAGGAGTTTCCAGTATACGAGGAGTTCCCAGTACATGAGGAGCTGCTGGTATGAGTTTGTTTTTGCCCTCTCTCGTCTCTAGCGGTGCTTCATGGTGTGGGTGAGAGCCGCGTGTGCCAGCCCAACCCCTGCCAAAATGGAGGCGTGTGCACCGCAGTGCCCTACAGGCTCACGTTTGAGTGTACGTGTCCCGCCTCCTTTACTGGGGCCCTGTGTGAGCTGAGTGAGTGAACACACACCACACACACACACCACACACACACACCACACACACACACACACACACACGTGTGCGTGCACACATGCACACACTCCACATGCATCCACAAATACACACATGCAGAAACATAAGTGTGCAGAAAGACATACACATGCAACACGTATAAAAAAGTAATTATCATTGTTTGCGAGTGTGTGTGTGTGTGTGTGTGTGTGTGTGTGTGTGTGTGTGTGTGTGTGTTGTGATTCTATGAGAATTCTCCTTCTCCTGGGTAAAACAGGCAATTTTCCACTGAACAGGTCACTTTCAGTTTAAATGTGAAACTTGCTGTGGGAGACCAGAGTGTAAAATGGCTTCACACACACACACACACACACACACACACACACACACACACACACACACACACACACACACACACACACATTCACACACAACCCCGTGATTAGCTTCTCTTTCACCAGGCTAATGACTACCTTTCACCTTTTACAGTCTCTGGTTACCTCTCAGCTCTTTCATCTCTGGTCACTATCTCATCATCTGTTCTGGTTGGCAGACTCGTGTTCAGATTTCGTTCTGATTGGCTGAGGGATGGAATGACCTAAGGGTCACTCCTTGTGATGCCTGCAAATGAGCGATCAATAGTGCATTACCATGTAATAACTGTTTCATTTTTACTGACAGTCAGAATCACCTTTTTATGTGTCATTGTGGCATATACAAACCGACTGGTTTAATTGAGATCAGATATTTTAATCATGATGATTTAAAAAAATGCTTAGTTTATGATACATTATGCTACTTGATTAATGCTAAATTACTGTCATTAACCTGTAAGGAATGTGTGAGTGACTCTCTCACGTCCTTTGTCCATCGGTTGCTTCTGCAGTTGGCAGTTGGTTGTTATTGGCCGAGTTATTTGAAGTTGGCTGAGGGTGGATTGCCATTAAATTGATATGTAAGGTGTAAGTGAAGTGATTTGTTGGAACAAGCTTGCAGTGCTGACCTAACAGGAGTTGGACAGTGGCCATAAATGCCTTTTAACTGTTAATGAGCTCCAGATGTCCTGTGTTTGGGAGAGACGGTGAGGTCACGGGCCTCGTTACTGCCTTCGTCAGTTTGGTTATTTAGTAGTGGAAAAACTGACGCTACAGGGTTCCTTCAGAGTCTGCTCTCATTGGTGGAGATGTAGTCTTGTGTGCGTCCTCCTTCTGGATTGGTGGAGACCTGTTCCGAGCGTCTGTTCTTCATTGTGATTGGCAGAGAAGTGCTATGAGTCACTCCACTGGCGGCATTATGACATCGGCGACAGCTGGGGAAGAATCCGTATGCGTAACGTCGAGCAGTGCACGTGTGGCCCTGGGGGCGTGTCCTGCCAGCGGGTGCGTTACACAGGTACCGCCCACATCACTAAGACATCTATACACATGCTGGACTCCACGTGTATGTTCTCATACTGTTTGGATTGATAACTTTTGTGATGTCATTTAGTAATCAAGCAGTTTTAAAATAAACATCAACATATAAGCACATAAACATTAGAAGAATCATTAGAAGAGGCTTTATTAGAACTGTGCTAGAACCTTAGCAGCCACAACACATCTCAGAACTGCTCTTCCAACTTACCCATATACAGCATAATGTATGAGAGCTGAAATCTGTTTTGTGTGTGTGTGTGTGTGTGTGTGTGTGTGTGTGTGTGTGTGTGTAGTGTGTCAAAGTAATCCTTGTGAGAATGAGGGTACCTGCAGAATAATTGAAATGACAGGAGAACAGGTGTGTGCCTGCAGACCAGGATACAGCGGAGCACACTGCAACATCAGTGAGTACTCACACACGAACACACACACACACACACACGAACACACACACACACACACACACACATACACACACACACACACACGAACACACACACACACACACACACACACACACACACACACACACACACACACACACACACACACACACTCACACTCACACTCACACACACACACACACACACACACACACACACACACTCACTCACTCACTCACTCACTCACTCAGTGTTCAGTGTTATAAATGCTACCTGTACCTGTTTATGTCTCTTTCTGTAATGGACTAGTGTCTGAAGAAAAGTGCTATAAGGGCTCCGGCGAACATTACCGTGGCGTTGCTAACACTACGCTCTCTGGCGCCCCCTGCCTGCCATGGAATTCTGACCTGCTGTATGATGAGATTTCTGTGGACACCATGTATAGCACATCCTTCAAGGGACTGGGTGATCACTCCTTCTGCAGGTAACACATTACCACGACCACACGTCTCAACGTAGGGCCGCTGTGTGGGGCACACGTGTGATGCGTCTTCATATACAGTGTTTACTGAACCAGACTCTTCCGTGTTAGGAACTTCACATTAACTTTAAACAACACTAACACAGTGCTGAAAGATCTCAACTCAACACTAACACAGTACTGAAAGATCTCAACTCAACACTAACACAGTACTGAATACCATCAGTACATCATGTTCGTGCAGTGGGCCAACACGCAGAAATTTAAAGTACCAAAGTTTCCTGTCGTCCCACTTTAGAAACTTCACTTGATCGTGATTGATGAAATGCCTCCAGATGACACTGAAAGTTAAGCCAAGAACAGCCAAGAACATTCAAGAATATTTCAGAATATTCCAGAACATACCAGAACATTAATGGCATCCTCTGTCAGCTTGTTCCTAGTGCGTGCTGCTGTTTCACTGTTCTGATTGGATGTTTGGTCATGGGTGTGGCTAACTAACTGATGTGGTCTCTAATTGGCTGTGTGCTTGCCATGCAGGAACCCTGATCAGGACAAGATGCCATGGTGTTACACCATAACCGATGGAGCAATTTCCTGGGAATACTGTGATGTGCCTTTATGTCCCATAATGCCATGTGAGTCCAATACAGCTGGCTACCGAGGGGTTAAACATAACTTTGGTAAAGATTACTGAGATCACTCTGGTTTTATGGAGATTTTCATTTCCTAAAGTCTGGATGTTGTAAAAGTGGTCTTCCAATTCTGTGCCAAACCGGTTTTGTAGTTACACATTAAAACACTGATTATTGATTTTTCCACACAACATAAATTCCATGTATGCTTGTCGGTTATTTTAAACGCATATTAATTGATATCACCTGGACATCCACAGACTCACAAACGTTCATACACACACACACTCCTGAACTTGCAGTGTGTTTTGAACATTACGGAGTTCTGAAGTGCAGTGTATAGTGCAGCTGTCCTGCAAACGTCTAAATGAAATGTAACGTTTGTGAAATGATTAAGTTCTGCTCTCTGTGTGCAAGTACAAACCTTGGAAGCAGTATAAAACATTACACTTCACAGTAACTTTGATTCATACAACGTTAAACTATAGTTGGACTTCACAGTAACTTTGATTCATACAACGTTAAACTGTAGTTGGACTTCACAGTAAACCTTTGATTCATACAACGTTAAACTGTAGTTGGACTTCACAGTAAACCTTTGATTCATACAACGTTAAACTGTAGTTGGACTTCACAGTAACTTTGATTCATACAACGTTAAACTGTAGTTGCACTTCACAGTAAACCTTTGATTCATACAACGTTAAACTGTAGTTGGACTTCACAGTAACTTTGATTCATACAACGTTAAACTGTAGTTGGACTTCACAGTAAACCTTTGATTCATACAACGTTAAACTGTAGTTGGACTTCACAGTAACTTTGATTCATACAACGTTAAACTGTAGTTGGACTTCACAGTAAACCTTTGATTCATACAACGTTAAACTGTAGTTGGACTTCACAGTAACTTTGATTCATACAACGTTAAACTGTAGTTGGACTTCACAGTAAACCTTTGATTCATACAACGTTAAACTGTAGTTGGACTTCACAGTAAACCTTTGATTCATACAACGTTAAACTGTAGTTGGACTTCACAGTAAACCTTTGATTCATACAACGTTAAACTGTAGTTGGACTTCACAGTAAACCTTTGATTCATACAACGTTAAACTGTAGTTGGACTTCACAGTAAACCTTTGATTCATACATTGTTAAACTGTAGTTGGACTTCACAGTAAACCTTTGATTCATACAACGTTAAACTGTAGTTGGACTTCACAGTAAACCTTTGATTCATACAACGTTAAACTGTAGTTGGACTTCACAGTAAACCTTTGATTCATACAACGTTAAACTGTAGTTGGACTTCACAGTAAACCTTTGATTCATACAACGTTAAACTGTAGTTGGACTTCACAGTAACTTTGATTCATACAACGTTAAACTGTAGTTGGACTTCACAGTAACTTTGATTCATACAACGTTAAACTGTAGTTGGACTTCAGAGTAAACTTGATTTATAAAATCGAATCACTGCAGTCAGATTTTTGAGTTGTTGTTTTATGGTTGTATATTAAAATCACAATTCAAAAGTTGGCGAGCTTTTCTTACAAAATGCTACATTGGACCTATACATAGGACAACGTGCTACACCAAACCATTATGGCTCATCTCGGTCAATTCATGCTGGAAATCCAAACATCACAAGCTCTTTACAGGTTCATCAGGCAAACCTGCCTAGACGAAGCTTCCACATCCACCACAATCCAGTAGCTTCGTCGGTGAGGTCAGCGTTCCAGCCAGAGCTCATTTAAATCTCGCCACATTCACCTCTCTATACCTAAACCCACACTGGTGTTCCTGGTGCCTGAGGCTGCACCCAGCCCCACTGACACTGTTAACACACGCTCAGTACCATCAGTTCCACCAGCAGCAGGAGTTTGTCTCCTCAGACGAACCCTTACAGCTGCTTCGGATTATTCCTCCGCCGCTCCCGCTTTCTTCACAGCCTCTAAAACCACAAGCAAAGCTGTGGCGGACTTAAAACGGTCCCTAACGAGTGCACACTCCTCTCCCTCCCTCTCCTCCTCCGCTCACTCTCTGCCTTCTAAGTGACCTTGACTCCTCAATGTGTCTGTCTATTCGCTGACTACTTTTTCTGTAAAATACCAAATCCCATATTCATAAGTATCCCTGCCTAACTAAGCCATTCAGTTTCCTCCCCATTTGAATCCCTTAAACCCATCACTGTACCTTTCAGAGTCAGCGCTCCTCGACACCTCCCCTACACCTCCTCTACACCTCCTCTACACCTCCTCTATACCTCCTCTACACCTCCTCTATACTTCCTCTACACCTCCTCTACACCTCCTTACCCATTTCTGTTCCTCCTTCTTCACTCTCTTCTTCTGGCATTACATTCATCCTCCTGAACGCCTGTGCTAAGGTTCTTCTCTGTAGCAGCAGAGCAGTTGATCTCTCTTGTCTAATCATCAGTGATCATTAATGTGATCTATTTTCCTCTACAGCGGGTCGTAAGGGTCTCCTACCCGCCCCTGCTGTGACCCCATCACCCACACCCACTCCTACGCCCTGTCTTGTGCCCGGGTGCGGACAGAGACACGCAAAGCGGATCACTCGTGCTCGGATCCTGGGCGGGTCGTCCGCACTACCCGGCTCTCACCCCTGGATGGCAGCACTGTACATCGGAGAGGAGTTCTGTGCAGGCAGCCTCATCTCCTCCTGCTGGGTGGTATCTGCTGCCCACTGCTTTTTGCGCAAGTATGGCTTCGTATGTATGTATGTGTGTGTGTGTGTGTGTGTGTGTGTGTGTGTGTGTGTGTGTGTGTGTGTGTGTGTGTGTGTGTGTGTGTGTGTGTGTGTGTGTGTGTGTGTGATTGTCCAATTTGATTATGTGTTTGGCATATATGTGGCTAGATGATTAGGGAAGTGTGTGTGTGTTAGTGTGTGTGTGAGTGAAAGAATGTAAGTATGTGTTTGTGGGTGATTGTGGAAGTGGATGTGGGTGAACAGAAGTTGTAGACAGTGATCATATTTAATCTAGTTTGTTGTGTAATAAACTGGTTTGTTGTGTAATAACCTGGTTTGGTTCATATCTTCAGTCGTCGACTCTTGGTTTTCTCTCTTACCAATCTGCCCAGTCCGGTGAAGTCAACAGTACGTGTGGTTCTTGGTCAACATCTCTTCAATGACACGGGTCCCAACACACGGTCGTTTGGTATAGAGAAGTACGAGTTCCACCCCCTCTACAACCAGTTCAACCCTACGTTCCATGATATTGGTAAGGATGCCCTCGAGTGTTTTTACACACACACACACACACACACACACACACACACACACACACACACACACACACACACACACACACACACACACACACACACACACACCTGTCCTGGAAATCAGCCACATGTATGAAAATGTTACATAACTTTTGTCAGATACTTCTGGATGCTTATGTGAGGTGGGAGTTTTGTTTCTCAGTCACACCGAGTGCCAGTCTGGTCCTCCGTGATCCACAGTCCACGTATTTTTGTGCTGCTGTGGTTTCTGGCACAGCCTAGATAGATCAGCATTTCACACTCAGTGATTAGAGTCTCAGAGGTTTGGAGCTGGATCAAAAACATGGACTGGATGTGGGTCCATGAGGACTGGACTGAGAACTACCATCTGAGGTCACTGACTAAGGAAGAAAACACATCTGTTACAGTGTCATCATATTAATAATTATATTGTTTAGTGCTTACTAGTCATATGTAACAATGTGGTGATAGGCTACTCCTCTTTACATAATAATGACCAGTCACAACACGAGCAGGGTAAGAGAACAGAGAACAGTTCACATTGTGTGTGTGTGTGTGTGTGTGTGTGTGTGTGTGTGTTTCTGATTAACAGTTCTAGTGAAGCTGAAGAAAGTTGATGGGCGTTGTGCTCGTAAGACTCAGTTCATTCGGCCAATATGTCTGCCTGCCAGGGTCATGACCTTTCCAGACTACACATGCTGCACCATTACAGGCTGGGGACATATGCAGGAGAGTAAGTAAACACGCACACACACACACTCTCTCTCACACACACACACACACACACACACACACACACACACACACACACACACACACACACACACACACGTTCATGACTTCAAGCTGTCCTTTGCAGCTGCAGGGATCTGTACACATGTACACACAGTGTTTTCACACACATTATTCAACATTAAAAAGGCCAGCTCATGGCCGTGTGGTCCCGATCGTGGGTGTTTGGTCTTTCAGGTAAATGTTCAAGATGACTGCAGGCTCTTTAGCAAAAGTATTTATAGGAAATTGGTAGAAGATAAGCAAACTTCAATTTTACTGCAGACTTGAAGAAATCAACACAGCTGATGGTGATTTGGAATAAGATCCAAATCACCATCAACTGGAACATTCTCAACAAAACATGCTAATAGAAGACATGCTAACAGAAGACATGCTAACAGAAGACATGCTGACAGAAGACATGCTGACAGAAGACATGCTAACAGAAGACATGCTAACAGAAGACATGCTAACAGAATGTTTTGTCATACCGCTACTGAAACGTGCCGTTTGTCACACCACTGTGGAAATATCTTGCTTGGATACCAAAAAAAACAATCCCTATCAGTGAATCTCCAACAAATTAAACAAAATGTTTGCAGACTTTGTCTTGTGATTCAACCAGCATGTTCCGACAGCGTCCAACAACACCGCAAGACTGGAAAGACAAAAGAAAACATACTTATTTGTGTCAGCGTCTCAGAACATGGTCAGCTGACACCATTTTGGATGACGGCAGACATTATGGCAAGGCCTTGCAATATTGAGCAAGTGTATAATTATTATTATTAACGGGCAACCTGCACATCCCGGGAGCATGTGCTCTGTTAGTACTGCTCCCCATGGAATAAAGAGTTCACAGAGATACAGTCTAAACAGATACAAGTCACCATGAACATGGTGACCTTACTGCAGATGAACCTGGGAATGTAATTAGTAGTTATAGTACCTTATAACAACATCAGTCAATGGGTAGGACATAGTGTTAGAAGAATCTCCGCTAGATTGAAAACTCATCAGCCTCAGCCGTTCGTCTGCGTGACCTGCGGGTTCCTGGGTCGCCTCCTTAACGTCGCTGAAGAACAGCCCATGGACAGTACGTACGTTCACAGCCAGGCTTCCATTCTTAGATGCACAAGCTCTCTCCGTTGATATGAAGCTGCAGGCAATCGGAGAGACTGCATTGGCTAAAAGCCAACGTTCACTTGCAAATGTGCACATCCCACATTTGGGCTCCATGAAATGGATGGTGGAAGTGCTCAGAAACTGAGATGGCTCTGTCTTCATACCCATCCAGGAGGAGAGACGTAGGGTCACAACTGGAAATGGTTTTTCTGTTACTACACACCAGTCTCACCTGGTCTGTACGCCGAACTGTGGTGATACCTGCGTAAGGTTATTTTTGGATTTAAAGTGAAGGAAGCAGTCCTTTGTATCCAAGGAGGAGGACAACTTCCTGGGCTCTAAAAAACAAACCCAGTGAGAAGTTGGGTGGCTGAACCCAGGGGTTTGGTGTGTGGTGTGACTGGCCAGACTGGAATGATCTGTGTACTGTAGAACAGATCAAATAGTAAATGGTTCAACATTTGGAGTGAGTTAGACATCTTCTTAATAGCTGTAGTTCTAAAGATTTAAAGGACTTTAAATTTGTAGACATACTGAGCCTGTGGACTTGAGAGCAACAACTGCTCCATTAATCACTGCACATGGAAATGTCCAGACTTGGACCTGAGTGATTCAACACTACAACTCACCTTTTCAGAAACAACATATATGCAGGAATTACATATATCTTGGACATTGTTGCTGTATCTGTGCTTCAGAGGAAAATGCTTTAAATGCATTCTTAGAAGAGCAAGACATTACAAAAATAGATCAGCCATCAACTGCCACTGAAAACGTAGGAATGTCAGCTTACGACGTTAGTCCCTGGTATTAGTCCCTGGTATTAGTCCCTGGGAGTCTTGGACAGACGTGTAGCATGTGGACTTCATAGTGGACGACTGCATAAAACAAATACCAAACATTTAGCAAAGTGCTGTTCCCTCTCAGCCCAGGGAGCATGCATACTTAAACACACTCTCATAATGTATTTACGAGATCACAGTATTTGTTTACTTTTTTTTTCAAATCAGAGGGAGACTCCTATTCTCACCTGAGAGAGGGAGTGGTCAAATTAATTCCGTATGAGAAGTGCTCTGCCCCGGACGTGTACGGGTCAGAGGTCAGGCCCGGAATGATGTGTGCTGGTACCAACACCTTAGTGGACGCTTGTCAGGTCAGGCACTGTTCCTTAACGCCTCCTTTAAACAACTTTGATAAACTAAATGTGTTACAGAAAAACAATGGTGTGTGTGTGTGTGTTTTGTTTTTGTCTGTTTTTGTTTTGTGTGTGTGTGTGTAGGGAGACTCTGGGGGTCCGCTGGCGTGTGTGTGTGAGGGGGTCAGTTTCCTCTATGGTATCATTAGCTGGGGTGATGGCTGTGGTCGGACAGGAAAGCCTGGAGTCTACACCAGAGTGACAAAATACGCTGGCTGGATCAACCGCACCATCAGGCCCAAAAAGCCCTCAGGGAAGAAAGGCCATTAGTGGTCCGACCATGTGAACGGCATTGTGGGAAATCCAACAAGACCTTCTTTTTTAAAGAACTGTGAATGAAAAATGTATTTTTATAATACAATAAATTATAATGAAACCACTATATTGGGAATATTGTCATCATTTCAATTAATGTTTGTATTAAAATACATTTTTATTTTACAGTATTTTATAACAACATGAAATGACTGACAGTGAATGTGATATTTTTCACAATAATGCCGTACTGGTAAACACTTGGGTTACGTCCAACCAAGCTTGTGTCAGTAATGCCAGGCACACGGTGCACACGGCTTTATTATTGTTTCCTTTAGTGTGTTTGACCAGTGGCCCGATAAACAATTAAACGCAATCTTGGCAACTGTTGAAACTCGGACACATGTCGACTGTCCCGCTGAGAAGCAGGAGGTTTTTAAAGCGCGTGCCTCCCTGGTAGCTCAGCGCCAAAGTTATTTTGAACGCGACCCGCTACATGCGCGTGACCCGCTACATGCGCGTGGGCCGCGCGAACGCGCAGCTGTTTGGAACCATGAGTGAAGATGACGGATTCGGTGGTCGCAGAAGGGCATGTCAAAATTAGGGACGGCAAAAAGGTAAAATATCTTTGAGAAAATAACTTTGGGGAGCTTGTGTGCAAGCATTTGTTCGGCCTTACGATGTGTTGACTTGTTTTGGCGTTTGGTTGCAGTGGAAGAGTCGGTGGGTTGTTCTGCGTAAACCCTCACCAGTGGCAGGTATGTGAGCGCCTTACATTTGACACCTCACAGGTGATTTAGTTGCTCTGCCACATTTATTTGTATAAAAACTCTAAGTACACTTGTTTTCGTTTAAGAAACATAAACTTGTGTTACAGTTCATTAACTTAAAAAAAAAAAACTTTAATCCATCTCCTGGAGAGTAGGGTAACAATTGTATGCAGTTTCTCAAAGAATAATGTGTTTTTTAAGTGTAGGGAATCGTGGATGTGTGGTAGCCCAACACCGTGTGCCCCATTCAGAAGTCCCTGCTGTCCAGACCTTGTATTGGGTTACGTTTTAAAGAGACACTCTTAACGTCCCTTAACGCAGTTCACTGAGAGACAAAACGATGGTCTTGTATCCTAATGGTGGCTCTGAGGTTAAATGACGTGACTGTGAGATGATGGCAGAGCTGTGTTTTAAGAGAGCTTGTGGTTTTCATCACACTAGTCAGTTCTTGCTCTCTGTTGCAACAGCTCGTACTTGTTTAAAATTTGGATATAGTTAGATTTTGTGCAGGCCATCATTGGAAACTTTTGTGGGACCCCGTTTGGCATGCTTGTCACAGTCTTGTGCAACTGCTGCAGAAGGGGAAAACTGTGTTTACTACCGAGCAGATTCCCCGCCAGATCTTAAAGTAGTACTGACAGGGGAAATCGTGAAATGCACAAGTTGATGCTTTTCATTAGTGCTGTTCAGAAGACAGAAATGTTCTGTGTGTAGCCTGATCTGAATAACAATTACGAAGGATACGAGATGAGTTACACTCGTGATGGGAATATCCCGTTGCTTCTCAGACAAAAAGTCAAGCCGTCACAGGAGAGTGTGTTGAAGGTTTTCCTCAAGGCACTCATTTGGATATTGCGTGTCACGTTTTCCGCTACGATTGTTGTACGATCTGGTGCGGGATCTGCTCCATAGTTTAGTGGTGTCTCTGCAGCACGCGGGTGGTGGAGAGAGAACTCGCAGGTCAGACTGTAGTGCCAGCTGTTCGCTGGCCTGCATGTGATGTAGTTAGTAAAGGGTGGGAGGTGTGGAGGAGAGAATTAAGAGGGAGAGATGTTTTGTCAGTTGATGCATGGGTGTGTGAACAGGAGGGATATTTGACACCTCTCTCAGTTTGTGATGTTACACAAACCATACCACCACCACTGCACACACACACACACACACACACACACACACACACATCTTACACACACCGGTCTCTCGTTCTAATTGTCTTTCTCTTTATCATTATCGCTCATTGTCTTTCTTTCTCTCTCTCTCTGCGTGTCTTCCTGTGTGTGTGTGTGTGTGTGTGTGTGTGTGTGTGTGTGTGTGTGTGTGTGTGTGTGTGTGTGTGTGTGTGTGTGTGTGTGTGTGTGTGTGTGTGTGTCGCCCCTTCTCCCCGTCTCAGACTGCCTGGTGCTGCTGGTGTATAAAGAGAGAGGTGTGAAGGAGAGGAACAGTGTGGTTCTGGAGCACATCTGCGGTCTGGAGGTGGTGGAGAGCAGGGAAGGGGTGGCGTTCTCCCTCACCATCCTGTGTCTCTCTAACGCTGCTCAGCTGGGCTTTGACAGCAAGGAGGCCCTGCTGTCCTGGGACCTGCGGCTTCGATACTGCCTGGGGGAAGGTGGGCATGGTGTTATGCTTCTGGTACTGATCTAGAAACAGGTGTTCTGGTACTGGCTTTACATCAGGTGTCCCTTCCCTTTGCTTTTAAAGTACTAGGAAATACTAGGAAATCTCTTGTTTATGCAGTGGGGTGGAATGTATTGTTTTCTAAGCTGACCTCACATTTCTAGTGTAGTAGTGTTTACCATATAAGCTCAGCCAAAAAACTCCTAACATTATTGAGTTGTGGTCAGTTACTCTAATGAATTGTGCCTGCAGTGTGAAGTTAATTAGAACGTACGGGTGGTTGAAACAGAATCAGACTCTCTTCTGAACCCAGACTCTCTGTGTGGTACCGGTGCAGCTGAGTCAACATGTAAACTCAGGTCTTGTGGAACAGGTGTTTACGACCACTGCCTTGCAGACTGGACACGGAGAGGTTTTGTTGTTGCCATTTTACACTTGGCAAAATAATGTAATATGTGTAAGAATAAAGGCATCTTCAAACACAGTGGAGAACACTAGCTTGCATTCTAGCAATTAGACTCGATTAGATTGGATTAGATAGTGTGTGTGTGTGTGTGTGTGTGTGTGTGTGTGTGTGTGTGTGTGTGTGTGTGTGTTTCTTCAGAAATGTATGTCACCATGTGCATATGTGTGTTTGCACTTGTGTGTTTGTGTACGACTGGGAAGTGTGTACGCCTGGTTGTCTTGAAGTCTGTGTGTTTTGATTTCCATTCCTTTGAGTGAATCACACTCACTTCTGACAGGTTGGTTCGTCTATACCCAGCAACCTCACTTTATACACACACACACTTGTAGTTTAATGGAAGAGTAATAAACACATCATAATGGATTCACCTCACGTTACAGTAATGTTCATAGTCACATACTATATACACTTACAAATGTTCCTCAGTAAAACGGTTTAAAACTCAGACAGCTGTTAGTCATTACTGTTAATTCTCATTGCATTACATAAAATGTTTGTATAAAGTGTGTGTGTGTGTGTGTGTGTGTGTGTGTGTGTGTGTGTGTGTGTGTGTGTGTGTGTGTGTGTGTGTGTGTGTGTGTGTGTACATGTAGCTGTATCAGACTAATTATGTGTGAAGATACTCTGCTTTGACTTTGCAAGAATACTCAGGCAGGTGTGTTTAATTAAAACAGTCCCTTACAATAATGTAGAAAGGTCATGCCTGATTCTTCTTGTGGTGTTGTAAGCAAAATCTTAACTATATATCTCTCTCATTCTCTCTTCAGTACACAGTTTTGATGTGATAGTTTTGCCTGGCACTAAGCTGGAGAGTGGTCTCGCCACACTTCATTTGTGCAACGACCTGCTCGTCATTGCCAGGGACCACCCCCCAGTCATCACTGGCCAATGGAATATTTTGGACCTACGTAGATACGGACCAGTGACCAATGGCTTTGTGTTTGAGGGAGGGACTCGCTGTGGTTACTGTGAGTAAGCGTGACCAATTGGTATGCTTCATCCTGACTTTATTTTCAGGGTACTGTCTTGTGTAACAGGTCATTAAACCCTCCATACATTTGCATGCATTTAAACACAGAAGAATATCAGAAACACTGTTATGATGTATACTGTAAAAATGTAAAATAAAAAATAGTGTCCTGTGTCACAAGCTGAAAAGAAGATCTGGAAATAGGTTTGCACTGAAGGAAAGGCAGTCCTGCTCTCATGTGAAGCCTCGGCTGGTGGTGGAGACTTCACCTCGGCTGGTGGTGGAGACTTCACCTCGGCTGGTGGTGGAGACTTCACCTCGGCTGGTGGTGGAGACTTCACCTCGGCTGGTGTTGAGACTTCACCTCGGCTGGTGGTGGAGACTTCACCTCGGCTGGTGTTGAGACTTCACCTCGGCTGGTGGTGGAGACTTCACCTCGGCTGGTGTTAAGACTTCACCTCGGCTGGTGTTGAGACAGGAGCATGTTCTGAGCGCCACAGCTGGTGGTTCCTCGGTGCCTTAACGTTGCGTATTTATGTTAAGGTTAAATGATCACAATGGTGAGGTTGTGAATGGTTGAAGTGTGTGATGTAAATATGTGCAGTTGTATATCTAGGAGAAGGTTCATGAGGTGAATGAGTGCTGGTTGGCTATGGAGGACTTCAGATCCAGGTGGTTCCTCTTTGAGACACACTGTATTGGCACAGGAGCTACCAGCACAGTTAACAGGAGTTACCAGCACAGTTAACAGGAGTTACCAGCACAGTTAACAGGAGTTACCAGCACAGTTAATAGGAGTTACCAGCAGTTAACAGGAGTTACCAGCACAGTTAATAGGAGTTACCAACACAGTTATTAGGAGTTACCAGCACAGTTAATAGGAGTTACCAGCACAGTTATTAGGAGTTACCAGCACAGTTAACAGGAGTTACCAGCACAGTTAATAGGAGTTACCAGCAGTTAACAGGAGTTACCAGCACAGTTAATAGGAGTTACCAGCACAGTTATTAGGAGTTACCAGCACAGTTATTAGGAGTTACCAGCACAGTTAACAGGAGTTACCAGCACAGTTATTAGGAGTTACCAGCACAGTTATTAGGAGTTACCAGCACAGTTAATAGGAGTTACCAGCACAGTTATTAGGAGTTACCAGCACAGTTATTAGGAGCTACCAGCACAGTTAATAGGAGCTACCAGCACAGTTATTAGGAGCTACCAGCACAGTTATTAGGAGTTACCAGCACAGTTAATAGGAGTTACCAGCACAGTTATTAGGAGTTATCAGCACAGTTATTAGGAGTTACCAGCACAGTTATTAGGAGTTACCAGCACAGTTATTAGGAGTTACCAGCACAGTTAATAGGAGTTACCAGCACAGTTATTAGGAGTTAGGACAAACAGGATGATGTAATGTAAATCTGACTTGCAAATAAGCACCCATAGTTGTACTTAAAAGAAGATTCACAGCCCACTGCCCTGAATGAGTGGGTGCTGGTGCATAGCATGTAACTGAAACGGGTGTTGACCCTTGATGGTCGACCCCTCTGACTGACCTTTGACCCAGAACAGAGAGTGCAGCTTGGGAATGAGTCTAGATCTCCTCCGAGGGTCAGATAGTTGACAGGTGCTGATGGTGATGGTATGTTCACGGTAGAATGATGACAGGTGAGTATATGTGACAGGATTAGTCACTCATTTTAACATGCTGTAATTAATGAGATACATGAGAGTGTGTTAACTGTTGGACAGGTTGTTTGGTTGTTAGTTTTGCTTGTTATGTTGTGTGTGTGTGTGTGTGTGTGTGTGTGTGTGTGTGTGTGTGTGTGTGTGTGTGTGTGTGTTGCTTGGGGTAGAAGAGGGATACATCTTCAGTTCTGGGTGGTCTGGTTTCCAGGGTGACGGATGTGTCTCCTTGGTCACCTCGCACATTCATCTCATATATTACTTGGGTGTTGAGAGAAAAAACACACACACACACACACACACACACACACACACACACACACACACACACACACACACACACACACACACACACACACACACACACACACACACACACAAACAATACCTGCATGCACACCATTACCACATCACATATACCCACACACTTATAATATCTTGTGTGTGTGTGTGTGTGTGTGTGTGTGTGTGTGTGTGTGTGTGTGTGTGTGTGTGTGTGTGTGTGTGTAGGGGCTGGTGTTTTTTTCCTGTCTTGTGCAGAAGGAGAACAGATCAGCTTTCTGTTCGACTGCATCGTACGTGGCGTCTCCCCCTCTAAAGGTCCATTTGGACTCAAGCCACTGCTGCCAGGTTTGTTTGTGTGTGTGTGTGTGTGTGTGTGTGTGTGTGTGTGTGTGTGTGTGTGTGTGTGTGTGTGTGTGTGCATGCGTGTTTGGCTGGATCATTACAGACTAACGAGAATAGCGCATCATGTTTGTGAGTATTTCTGTTTTCACACTTCGCCCCAGCCAATCAGAAATTAGCTCATCACCTATTCTTACACTCACAAAAAGCATTAATAGAGGCCAAGGAGGGTTGATGGGGGAGGTAGAGAATGAGTCTAAGGCACAGTTCATATGACCAAAGTCCGCACTGCTCCCACTCCCGTTTAGACCACAGTAGCCCCACAATCCTATTCTCCAACACTCCATGTAACCAGAGCAGCATCTTCGAGTGCAACATTGACATGTAAGTATATTAGCAGCAGATATCATGACTCTGTCATCCGACAGTAAGAGAAGAATATAGGTGGGAAATTCACCTCCTTCCACCACCTGTTGTACCTTTTATATATTCAAAAAATATGTTGATGTTTTTATGCTGATATTAAAAACTGAAATAATTGTCCTAACTTTTATATTTTTTATTTGCATAAATTGCATCACTGCCAAAAGATCAACACATTTCTTCTGCCTGTCTCTCTCTCTCTCTCTGTGTCTCCCTCTCTCTCTTTCGCTTTGTGTGTGTGTATGTGTGATTTTCTCTGGTAGCATGCCATGGTTCTCATATATCATGACTATTAATAGTAGTTTAAAATGCTAGTCAAACACTGGGGTGTTTGGCTAACTCCCCAACCCCAGCATTCATAGCATCGCCCTGCAGTACCTGCATGCACAGACAGAGGGCAGTATTGAAAACCCCTGTGTAGAAAAAGACGAGACAGAAGAAAGATTACATGGATTATTCCATTTGTTTTCCATTATGTCATTGTTACGTGTGCGGGCTGGTATGTTGGTTAGTGTTCATTGGTGATTAAAAACAAATAATTCTCTCCACCCTCCAATCATCAAAGCCAGATTTACATACTTGCAAGTAGCGCTTGTATCCATATGTGCTGCTAAATACTGGTCTTGCACTCCTAATGTGGAGAAAGTTCAGTCTGGAGTGTTTGCCTACACTGCAGGAATTACGCTGTTTGATATCACACAAACATCTTTGTTGGCTACAGTTAACATGTTTTTGCTGGACCGAATGTCTGACCAGTTACCATTCCCACTTGTGCTTTAAGACCTACGGGTGCTTGGCCCAGTTTTCAGTGCTGAATTTCAGTGTTGTGAAGTGCTGAATGTGTCCTGTAGGGTTGAGTGTATGAGATTCTTGACTCCTGTTGTCCTGCCTGTGTGCGTCTCAGAGTCCAGTGCTCACGTAGCGTCGGTGGAGGCCCGGCTGGATCAGGAGGCTGCCGACCTGGAGAAGAGACTCAGTCTGCTCTCTCACTGCACAGGTTTTGTCCGTTTGTCTCGCTCTCCGTCTGGGTGCTGATGTCATACGCAGCAGGCGTCTGGGTGGTGATGTCATACGCAGCAGGCGTCTGGGTGCTGATGTCATACGCAGCAGGCGTCTGGGTGCTGATGTCATACGCAGCAGGCGTCTGGGTGGTGATGTCATACGCAGCAGCCGTCTGGGTGCTGATGTCATACGCAGCAGGCGTTTGGGTGCTGCCTGTGATCTCCCACTCCCTTCATACCTGATGTAGACAAGCTTGGCTTAGATCGCCTTACTTGATTTTACCCACTATGTAAATCACGTGACTTAGCAGTTTCCTAGTTTATACAAATGTGTATGCTAAATTTAGACGAATAAAAACAGAACATGATGACTAAAGATTTACATATAGGAGTAATTGGCAATGAGCTGAATCACAACAGAGAAGCGATCAGTATGCAGGGTGGCAGATCTCTGCAGACAGGAGTCACTGCAGTAGACGTCGTCCGTTTGATTCGCTCTCGTTTTTTTTTTCTCGTAGCATCCAGCTCCAGTTCTTCCACAGCGGATGACCGCAGCACATCCGGGTCCTCCCACAACTCCGACACCAGCCATTCGGATTCCAGCGTTGGCAGCCACCTTACCAAGTGGGCGGAGCCAGCTCCACCCATCCTAGCTGAGCTTTCGTTCCCATCAGCGAATAAAATAGCCCCCCACAGAGAGGAGAAACTGTCGGTTACTGTGGTGGCTGTGCCCGGAGTGCCATCTAAGCCCGCCCCCCTTGCAAAGGCTTCAGGAGATTGGCTGGCAGAGCTCCTCTGACAGCGGCATTGCCACAGCAAGCCACTCCTCCTCTACCGGCAGTTTTTCATCGTACACAACAAGCATAGACACAGGTGGCCCAAAAGAGGAGTATAGCTCTTTGTTCAGCCTACCCCCGCCCCCAAACCCCGAAACGAACCCGTGCACCTGCCCAGCAGTCCACACCCACGAATACCAGGTGCCTGGTTCGCTCCGCTACCTGTACGACACGCCCCGCAGCCTTCTGCAGTTCCCCATGGACCCTGAAGAGGGCGCCGAGCAGAGCAGACGGCCTGCTCAAGCACCCGCGGAACGTCCAGCCAGAGGAAGGAGCGACGAGCCAATCAGAGAACAGGCCAGTGCTTCAGCTCCTTCGCTGTGCATTCCAGAACCCCCCAGAGACTCCGCCCCCTCGCTCCCCCATCGCAGTGGCTCATCCCACTCGGACTTGCAGCTGGGGACGACCAGGACGACCTGCTCTCCCCCTCCTGCTGCTTCTACACTCCTGTTCACCACCTGCTCCGTGTGCAGGGGCTTCAAGGTACGTGAACGAGACCGTTTAAACAAATTCATCAAGTCTTACGGCAGCAGTTTTGAACTGAAATTTGAATTCAGCCCATTCTTTCAATAATTGATACCATTTAAACCATTCAGCTGATACGGTTCACCAGCACAGGCATGAAAGCCAACCCGTAGGTCATGCGTACCTGTGGTTGCCGTCTCTGCTGCTCACGCACACCGGCACTGAGGGTCACCCTCAGCGTGACCCTCGACCCCAACCAACGACGTCACACTCGAGGCCCCTGTTTTGTTTACTCACCCTTCACGTAACCAGGACGAGGCACGTTCCTTCACACGGCTAAACTTTATTAAGGCTGTTATGTAAGGGTAGCAGTTGAGCAGGTCGGAGTGTCGTGTTGCAGGAGGAACGTTGCCTGTTCAAGGGCAGTTTTCACACGCAAGGGCAGGGGCTATAGAATCTGCTCTTACTGCACACTTAGAATTCTAACCAATAGCCCGCCGGTTCGTAACAACTTAACCCCATTTATTTATGTCAGGTGGTCACCAGATCGGCGTGTGCACTTTGAGACCTTCTCCGTAGGACAGTAATAGGCCTGCTACTGTAAGCGGACTTCGGCACTGTATTACATCTGGCAGCTTGCTAAGAGGAAGTTGGAGCACGGCCTTGTGGGAACGCTCTTTCTGAATGTTCCAGAGCTCAGCTGCCGCCATTCAGATAAATGTGATCAAATAAGCAGATGACATTCACGGAGTTCTTGCGGCTGTACCATGAAGGGGCCGTGTGGAAACTCTGATATTCACACATCGACTCTTTTCTTTGCTGTCTACTATGATTTGTGGGGCGCAAAAGATTCCACCATGATACAAAAAAAAAAAACTGTATGAGAGCTTTGTGAGGTGGGCAGAAGACAGCTGCAGGTCACGTGGTCTGTGACGTAGTAGAGGAGGTGGAGTGTGTGACGGATGTGGTTTTAGTCTACTGCACACTCCCCAGGGACGCCTTCACCCTGTGTCTCACACCCCCTGTACTGTCTGTCTGTTTTCATATGCCCATCTGCGTCTGTCTGTCTGTCTGTTTGGACTCTCCGTTCACTCTATTTCTGTCTCTCTCTCTCTCTCTCTCTCAGTTCTAATGCCCGGTCTGTCTCTCGTCCCACCCACCCTGTCTGTTTCTCTGTCCTGGCATGGTGCCCTGAACACTTGTCACATGCCCTCCTGTACTCTGCCTGTCTCTCCTTCACTCCCTCTTCCTGCCTGTACTCTGTCCTCCACTCGCTGTCCTGACCTGTCTCTCCTCACAGACCCCCTCCCCCTGTCTCTCCTCCACTCGCTGTCCTGACCTGTCTCTCCTCACAGACCCCCTCCCCCTGTCTCTCCTCCACTCACTGTCCTGACCTGTCTCTCCTCACAGACCCCCTCCCCCTGTCTCTCCCCCACTCACTGTCCTGACCCGTCTCTCCTCACAGACCCCCTCCCCCTGTCTCTCCTCCACTCACTGTCCTGACCTGACTCTCCTCACAGACCCCCTCCCCCTGTCTCTCCTCCACTCGCTGTCCTGACCTGTCTCTCCTCACAGACCCCCTCCCCCTGTCTCTCCTCCACTCGCTGTCCTGACCTGTCTCTCCTCACAGACCCCTCCCCCTGTCTCTCCTCCACTCGCTGTCCTGACCCGTCTCTCCTCACAGACCCCCTCCCCCTGTCTCTCCTCCACTCACTGTCCTGACCTGTCTCTCCTCACAGACCCCCTCCCCCTGTCTCTCCTCCACTCACTGTCCTGACCTGTCTCTCCTCACAGACCCCCTCCCCCTGTCTCTCCTCCACTCACTGTCCTGACCTGTCTCTCCTCACAGACCCCCTCCCCCTGTCTCTCCTCCACTCGCTGTCCTGACCTGTCTCTCCTCACAGACCCCCTCCCCCGTCTCTCCTCCACTCGTTGTCCTGACCTGTCTCTCCTCACAGACCCCCTCCCCCTGTCTCTCCTCCACTCACTGTCCTGACCTGTCTCTCCCACAGACCCCCTCCCCCTGTCTCTCCTCCACTCGCTGTCCTGACCTGTCTCTCCTCACAGACCCCCCTCCCCCTGTCTCTCCCCCACTCGCTGTCCTGACCTGTCTCTCCTCACAGACCCCTCCCCCTGTCTCTCCCCACTCACTGTTCTCTGACCTGTCTCTCCTCACAGACCCCCCTCCCCCTGTCTCTCCCCCACTCACTGTCCTGACCTGTCTCTCCTCACAGACCCCCTCCCCCGTCTCTCCTCCACTCGCTGTCCTGACCTGTCTCTCCTCACAGACCCCCTCCCCCTGTCTCTCCTCCACTCTCATTTCAGTTGTCCATATCATTAGCCGCCATGGCAGGCTGCCTTGGGCTTTCTGAGCTTTAACCATTTGCATCTTCTGCCTTTAGCACACACACACACACACACACACACACACACACACCGGCATCTTTCTCCCTACCAGGTCCATACCAGGTGAGCCCCCCTTAATTGAAGATGATGCGTTCACCGTAATGTGAATGCAGTGAACAGGACGAGCAGTGAACAGTTGGATGAGAAAACATTGGCTCCTCCATTTGGTCCCACTTAGTCATGTGTCCTCGTGTGTTCATGATTGCACATGAAGTGATATTGTAAGTGGCGATACTGTACTGTACAGCCCGAGAAGGTGATGGGATCAGACAGACTGGGGGGGGGGGGGGGGGGGGGGGGGGGGTAACAGAGCAGTTACAGACTTCGGTGTGTTCTTGCTGTGACTCTCTGTACCCTACTGCTGAGCATTAGATCAAAGCTTCAAAATGACATTATGAGCAAACTTTCACACTCTTCCCGTCACGACGAGACACTCAGCTCCTGCTTGACCAGAGTGGCAATGCGTCATCAGGGAGGCACTGCTTCCCGGCGCCGTGGCCCAGTGTCCAGTAATCCCCGTGATGGTGGAGAGGTCCGTGACAGATGGGAGCGTGGCCGGGAGTGTGCTGTCTGTGTGGGGGGCGGCTCGCGGTCCCCTGGCCTGGTCTCGTGACGCGCACACAGGCTGCTTACAGTGATCAACCAGAGATTACACACATTAATTTTTTTTGTTTTTGCTGATGTGAACTGATTGGCAAATTTGGTTTTTGACAGAGAGCTTCAGTTCCTTTCTCAGTAGCTCCAGTTCAGAGTGGTGTAGCAGGTAAGATCTGGAACAACCTCATACCACTCTGACAAAATTTTAACCACTGTTTAATACTCTTGAATAAGTTTTGATATTAACTGTTGGCAACTTACTGTTCATTAAATCTGTAAGATTTAGAGTAGAGAAGAGGCTTTTACAAATGTGATCCTCTCAACACATTAGATATTTACCTCAGCAGGTGAGAAACCGGCCATGCTCCCCACCAATCAGGAGCAGAAGAATCAAACGGAAACATCTACAGCTTCTTCTCTGACCAATCACAACCCAAGGAATCCGTCATTGAAGAGAAGAGAAGCCCTAAGGGGCTACACAGACAGCTTGTCTGACCTGTTGGGCCACTACTGCCCTGGGGATTCTGATATGGTATCGGTCCAACCAGGCCTGACTCAGACCCTCCAGCGCTGCTGTCTTCCAGGCCACAGCAGCACGGGAGCAGGCAGAACCAGCCTGTATGAGCCAATGACGTCAGCTTCAGCGCCGCACCGTTCTCCTGCGCCCTGGCAGCCGAGACTCTCCTCTCCTTCCCATCATCCCTCTCGCTCGCCAATTTATGAGAAGTGTCTGCAGTGCTGGACGGGCCACGGCGCCTGTGCGCTGCCTGGACCTGATGACCCGGCCCGCGCAGACACCTCGGGGCAGGAGGACGAGCCGGTTCTCCCACCCCTGCGCCTCCTGGACGAGCCACCCCTGCACCTCCACGACTTGGCCGCTGGTCCCAGGGAACCGAGCTCGGAGAGGCTTCCCACACTCCTACGTTCAGCCTCTGCCCAGCCAGCCGAGCGGCTCGGAGATGTGGAAACCTCAGAGGAAGGTAAGAGATTGGCCAGCTGACCCACCTGGACATGCCTCTGATGTAAGGGTGTCAAAACCACTCTCCCCCCTCCTCCTCCTGTACAGAGACGTTTCCCCAAACATCTCCTCATTCTTCTTCTCTGTCCTTTTCTGACATTTACTTGTGGTGCTCTCTTCTTTTCCTGTCCTGTGTCTCTCACCCTTGACCCCTCACCTCTGACCCACCCCACCTATGCGTTATTGGTTTGCTTTCCTTTACTGCTTTGAAGTGTCTATGAAGAGAGCGTCTGGCTCTAAAATGTTTCAGCATCACCATGATGTCATTGGGGCATCCATTATTACAGTGCCATGTCCCAAAGTTTCTGACTAAAAGCCACTATGGTGTGATTTGGACTGACCGAAATTATCCCGCATTGGTGACATTCCATCTCCCTGAAGTGCAGTAATGTGTTTAATATCCACTCTGAGGTGTGTGTGTGTGTGTTTGTGGGGGGGGTAAGCTCTGTTTTGAGTAATGATTCCAGTCAGGCTACGAACATTAGCCTTCTCTTGCCCTACTTTGCTGTCTCCTGCTACTCCAGCCTTCTCCTACCCCGCAGTGGGTCCAGGGGAAGCTCTGTCACTTTAATCAGACATTTCAAGCGTTAAGATTCTCAGATGAGATGCTCTCCCCTCTCATCCATGTGAACAAACATCTGTGGAAAGGCAACAGCAGGTCCTTAACACCCTTACAGTCACCCCACACTGTTTTAGAAACGCAGTGTGTGTGTAGCATTGAACAGGTTAACAGCAGGTGAGTGACCAGGTCTGCATACCAGTGGATGAGTTGTCCTGCGTTCTGAACCAAAGTCCATTTTCTTGTGCCAAAGAGCCCAAGGTGTCTGACCGCCCTTACGTGACCAGGGGGATTAACGTGCAGATTGTCGGCACATGCTGCTGTTGGTCACGCCGTGTTCCTGTTTCCTCCTGTGCAGACGACAAACCTAAAGGTGCAGTGGAAAGAGACAGGTCGGAGTCTGCCTACCAGATCATGGAGGACAGAGGAACGCGCAGGAACTCCGAGGTAGAGTCTGTGACGTAGCCGTTTGTTGATCCAGATCTTGGAACGCTTGAATCAGAAGCTGAAGTGAGATCTTTAGCATTCCGAGACTGCATGAGGAGGGTTACTTTAGAATGTATTAGGTAAGTCTCAAAATAATTTATAATGGTTGTGAGATGTTCGGGGGATCTGTTTTTCATACGCACTCTAATGTTCTCACTGAACAACTCCTGAACAAGAGCATCACGACTCGTCTTATTATTCATGACATTCAAGCTGGTCTCGTTCTTCTCGCAATGTGCCCATGTGGCTTTGAGACTAGACCAATCGAAGGGTCTGCTACTTCCTTAGGCAAGCTGTGTGTTCGTGTGTGTGCGTGTGTGTGTCAGGGAGAGGAAGAGAGGCATGTTTATCATCTCCTAAATGTCTAAGCTAGTTAAATCTTGTGATCAGTACAGGGTTCTGAGCAGTGTGTGTTGTGTAAGAGATTGGACTGAGATTTTCTCACCCTCCTACAAACCACAGTCATAAAGAAAGAAAGCCTGTCACACAAATGCTTCTCTTTCTCTCTCCCTCTCTCTCCTTTTCTCACTCTCCTCTCTGCATGTCTCTTTCTCTCTCCCTCTTTCTCTCTCTTCTAGCTTTTCACATTGTCTCTTCTGTAAACACACACCCTGCATAATGGGCTTAATGATCAGGCCCAGAGTGAACCTCTTGCCAAATCAAAGGACACTGCACTGTAAGCGTGTAGCAGTGTTTGTCCAGACAGGTTACATAAGCAATATGTGGAGTGGTACTTGCAAACGCTAAATGGCCCAGTGGGGGGTGTGTGTTAGCACCGATGTGGACACCACTAGTCCAGCCCCTTAATTCAATTACAGTTCATCACCTCAGTCACTCTCCTGTCTTTCATCTGGTGCAGTTACGCACACTTCAATACCACCCTGTCTGTCTGTCTGTCTGTCTGTCTCTGTGTCTTTCTCATGCATGCTCTCTCTCTCTCTCTCTCTCTCTCTCTCTCTCTCTCTCACCCAATGCATTACAGCAGGATTCAGAGCCGATAGGCAGCCATGTATATGAAGAACCCCTCCCCCACTTTCAGTCACTTTGACAGATAACAAATGAATAAGTGTGTGTGCCGTACTGATGTGTAGACTGTGACGGTCCCGGACGCGTGTTGCTTTCCTTCAGTCAGGTGAGACGAGCAGGTGTGAGCTAGCGGCTGGCACCGGACAGCAGGGACACCTCCACCAGAGCCAAGGTGAGACATCTCAGGTGGGCTCTGTCCCACAGAAACATGTCTGACTCTGCAGTACACTTATTAAAAGGTCTTTCAGTTTAAACAAGTCTAAATGTTTCTTTTTGTGTGTGTGTGTGTATATATGTGTATATTTATTTACACTATGAGATTCAGCCTCTGTTTTAAGGCACTTTGGGATAGGCGTGCATGCAACACTACTCTCTGAACACCCATAAAGTTGGGTAAGTACTAAGAGATGAGGTCAGACTTCAGGTCAGGTTTGGATATGGTGCGTTCTTTAAGTTCTTCTAAGAGGTAGGTTGACCCTTGACCCATAAACCACAGAGCAGTTACAGTTACAGAGTAAAATATCTGTGGCCATATTTGTGTGTGGTTAAGTGGGTGTGTTTGAAGTGTAGCTACAGTGTTCTGTGTGAGTGAAACCCAGTCCTAGGGGACTATAATCCAGTCCATGTTTTCGTCCCAGCACCCAGAACGTCAGCAGCAGGGAGACGTGTCCTAATTGTTTAGTGTAGCAGTGTGGGGGGGTGGGGGGGGGGGGGGGGGGGGGGGGGGGGGGGGGGGGACACAGCACAAATGCTGAGTTTGCTGAACTTTTGTATTGTCTGAGAATCCTAAGAGGACTGGACAGAGGACAATGTCTCTGTGTGTATCTGTGTTGGTGGTGATAAGAGGACTTCAGCCCATAAGTTGCTGGTTACCTGTACAGGTTAAGCTGCTTGAAATGGCATGTTCCACAGTGGATCCTCCTGAGTGCTGGTGTTTATACATATATCGTGTGCACCTACTGCTTTATATATATAGGATTATTGTCCTCACCTCCCAAGTGAGGCTGCAGTGAAGACATCTTACTAGGCTTCACACTTTCTGCACATCCTGTCTAGCACATGGCTCTGCCAGTAGAGACCAGACTGAGACACAGTGAACCCATCAGCAGACTGAGACACAGTGAACCCATCAGCAGACTGAGACGCAGTGAACCCATCAACAGACTGAGACGCAGTGAACCCATCAGCAGACTGAGACGCAGTGAACCCATCAGCAGACTGAGACGCAGTGAACCCATCAACAGACTGAGACACAGTGAACCCATCAGCAGACTGAGACACAGTGAACCCAGCAGCAGACAGAGACACAGTGAACCCAGCAGCAGATAGCAGGAGACATAATGTCCCTCTAGACATCTTGTTTATGAGACATTATGGCAAACCTGCAACATTAGAGGAAATCACTTGCAATTCATTTAAATCTGAAGTATATAGTTGAATTTTTCATTCAAATATAAATACATTTAGAATATTGCTATTGTATTAGTATATTACTATTGTATTTCTATACTGTAATTTTATTTCTATACAGTAATTGCAAGGATTTCTTTGCTACTTTATTACTTGATTACTAATTGAAAACCTGGAAAAATACTAAGTTTTTAAAGCCTGTGTAAAGTAAGTGCTGTTTTTGGTGAAAATGCTTCCACATGAGGGTAAAATGAGGATATGAATATGCCCTAAAGCTGTGCTGTGCTGTGAGTAAGGCTGGTCTGTGTGTGTGCAGAGACCGCTGATGGGCCCAGGGGAGAAGGGGGTGATGTGTGGGAGGATACCCCATGGCCCAGAGGGCAGCACTGAGATGGAGGACAGGGGGTAACAACACCAGCTCCTACACCACTGTCAGGGGTAACAACACCAGCTCCTACACCACTGTCAGGGGGTAACAACACCAGCTCCTACACCACTGTCAGGGGTAACAACACCAGCTCCTACACCACTGTCAGGGGTAACAACATCAGCTCCTACACCACTGTCAGGGGTAACAACACCAGCTCCTGCACCACTGTCAGGGGTAACAACACCAGCTCCTACACCACTGTCAGGGGTAACAACACCAGCTCCTACACCACTGTCAGGGGTAACAACACCAGCTCCTACACCACTGTCAGGGGGTAACAACATCAGCTCCTACACCACTGTCAGGGGTAACAACATCAGCTCCTACACCACTGTCAGGGGTAACAACACCAGCCCAGAACTCCACAAACCTGCTGGTTCAGGAATTCAAGAGAGTCCGATTACAGCAGAACTGTCAACATTATTACATTTCAAGCTTACACCAGACATAATTTCCTGATTGTATTTACCACACAAATGTCCTGGCTAGTATTCCAACCGCATGAAAATATATCGAATCTTTTCTTCTGTAATATATAAAATATTTTCTTTGTTAAAAAATTGCATTGCTGGTACAAACACATATGCATAATAAATAAACCCATTTGTCGTGAAAGCCATGTTGTAGGTACTGGACACATTATTACAAACCCACCAGATGCTGCTGTAATGGTGTATAATTGTCAGCCGTCTATCATGTGGCTGCTGAGACTTTCATCTCAGCTCGTACGTGATTTGGGTGAATGACGGGGCCCGTCAGACAGGATGTGTTGAGTTGGCGATATCTCATAGGTGGCCACCATGACCTGGCACTATAGCAGCAATGCATGGTCAGCATGTAATGCTGGTTAATATTTAATGACATATTGTAACTGCTGTTTTATGTCTAATGATGTGGTGCCTATACTTTAAAACGAAGTCAAGGAGTTGTTCAACATGTAACGGTTAACTCAGAACGGAAAAGTGTGTCTGTAGTTTATTACCCTCAGTGCATCTCATGGCACTGTAGCAGTGCTGTAGTAGTGGGTGCATGGGGTCTGTATGTGGTTGTGTCTGTAGGCGCATGGGTCTGCAGGCGGTTGGGTCTGTAGGCGGTTGAGTCTGTAGGCTCATGGGTCTGTAGGCGGTTGGGTCTGTAGGTGGATGGATCTGTAGGCGGTTGGGTCTGTAGGCGGTTGTCTGTAGGCGGTTGGGTCTGTAGGCGGTTGTCTGTAGGCAGTTGGGTCTGTAGGTGGATGGATCTGTAGGCGGTTGGGTCTGTAGGCAGTTGGGTCTGTAGGCGGTTGGGTCTGTAGGCTCATGGGTCTGTAGGCGGTTGGGTCTGTAGGTGGTTGGGTCTGTAGGCAGTTGGGTTTGTAGGCTCATGGGTCTGTAGGCGGTTGGGTCTGTAGGTGGTTGGGTCTGTAGGTGGTTGGGTCTGTAGGCTCATGGGTCTGTAGGCGGTTGGGTCTGTAGGCAGTTGGGTTTGTAGGCTCATGGGTCTGTAGGCGGTTGGGTCTGTAGGCGGTTGGGTCTGTAGGCGGTTGTCTGTAGGTGGTTGGGTCTGTAGGCGGTTGGGTCTGTAGGCGGTTGTCTGTAGGTGGTTGGGTCTGTAGGTGGTTGGGCCAGCAGCCAGTTGAATGTTTTAAGCGTCTGTCTCTCTGAGTCAACATCAGGCTGTCATGCAGGAGTTGAGTGGTTGTTTGTTCCACTTTTCTTCTGATATCCAGTTGTGTTCAGCAGAAAAAGATAAAGTGCTGGTTAGGCATTATCGTTCAGGATGATGTGAACAGCTGACTAAACACCACGTCAATGTCGCCCTTGAGGGGCGGCCCTCAAGTCTAAGCAGCCCACCAGAAGGGCAGCGTTGTGCCTGCATCCCCCACAAATGCACAAGCACCTCCCAAATTACACCCAAAAACATCACTGGAATCCATTTATCTGTAATTGTATCATCACCACCGCCCCACACACCCCTCCCCATGTGTTGCCTTGGCGATGTGTCTAACATTTCCTGGTGGTTGTATCACCCTCTGCGTTTTGCTGGTGACCGTGGTGAAACGGAGGGGTGGAGGATGGTGCTGGAACAGCCCCCTTCTGTCAGTCAAACACCGCCCTATTAACATCCTCACACGTGTTCGTCCAGGTTCATTCAGTACAGCACTGATACATGATCAATAATGCATAATGATCTCCATGTGATATAGTCTCATGTAGCTCCCATTGCTACAATTGCCACGGGAACCACCATCCACTGTTGCCTTCAACTTCCACATCTATTGTAGCTTTTCTGAATGTACACTGATGATTGATGGTTATTAGTACACTGATTATAGGCTCGCTGTAACTAATTAACGTGGCTGTGTTCTGTTGGGTCTCCACAGGTAAAGGCGCCACTAAATGTGCTCAGATTGGCATCACGGCAACAGAGACCGCACACAGACTTGGTACCCAGCATGCACTGGGGCAGGAAGTGAGACTTGAGATAATTGAGCAAAGGAAGTGAGGAGGATCCCCACAGTGATGTCATCATTCTTTCTCCTCGTGATGTTTGTGCTGTTATGTCACCACTACGTGATGGTGATATTGGTGTCGAAGAGAAGGACCCAGGGAGGAGAAGAACTTCTCCCCTCACATCTCGTCTGGTTTGGACACGACTGAGGCCTCTGACACTCGGCCATCCTCAGCGTGGAGGTCTGTGAGGGGATATCTAAGGATTAGGACCGGCCTGTTCGCTCATATTGGAGCCAAACTCGGCTGTACAGAGGAGTGGGATTAGACCTGGCAAGAGATACTGGGGATGTGGTGTATAGAACTGGTCTCACTGCTGAAGGTCTAGTTTCATTAGCTGGGATACAGCTGGGGGTTGTGTGTGTGTGTGTGTTAATGTGAGTGTCAGATGTGCAGTCTGTGAAGAGGCTGATTATAGCTGAGTCACCATGCGTTCAACCAAACTCTACCATCGCACACACACACACACACACACACACACACACACACACACACACACACACACACACACACACACACACACACACACACACACACACTCTGTTCTCCCTTAATCAAATACTGCACACCTTGGTCTCGACATCAAAGCGGCAAACACATGGCTCAGTTAGGGGACATCGGTTCACATAAGCGGTGCCTGCTGGGTAAATCTGGGGTTAGTGGCACCTGAGTGTTTAATGAAAAATCAACATGGGTTGTACATATAAAACGTGTCAATTATTTTTGGAAGCGTGTCCATTTACAATGTTTAGACTTCCTTTTCAATGGCATTATAAATGTTTATTGTATATTAGTACATTTAAGAATGCATTAAGTTTAAACTACGGTCATGTAGTCATGTTGTAGTTTTTGTGGTGTTTTTTAGACAAAATCTTGTGTATTGTTATAAAAGTCTAGTAATTTCTACCAAAAGTGTGTTTGACCTGAGATATTCATTAACATATTTATAAGTAATTCAGTTTGTTTGGTCAAGTTAGAATGTTCTTGGAGGGCAGATCACTCTGGCAGTGGTGGTGGGTGCTTTCTCTGTGGTACGGAATAGCAATCATATGTTCAGTGTCTGTTTCAGCTGAGCAAGGGGCAGAAAGGGACCCAGTCTGTAGGCACGGTGAGTCCTACTGAACCTGAAGGAACACACAATTATGCCAAAGTCTGAACATGTACATGAAAACATCTTCTGGCTCTGTTCACCATATATGATCTATGGACGACACAGTCTTTAAACCACAAAAAAATCACATTTCAAAGCTAATATTTTTTATGAAAGTGTAAACGATCATGTCTCATACACGTACAAAGTGAGTGGATATTCCTGTATTCTTAAGTACTTCCATCAGTTCTTAAGTAATGGAAACCAAATAGAAATTTGCCAAAAACCCACGCTGCTGTTGTTTATCTTTCATACCAGTTCTGTTCCTGTTCAGTGGGGCGTCTAGTGTGCTGCACAGAAAGACCGTGGAGGGGTTACATTCCGAGAACACCCATGAACGGCGAAAAAGTGTGAATATTTGAACCGTAAAAAATGCCTAAAATAATATTTGAGGTATTTTTTTTTCTTCACAATCAGCATCCAGTACAATGTCAATGTCCACTAGACACACACTTATTTTACCTTCCAATGTCCACTAGACACACACTTATTTTACCTTCCGATGTCCACTAGACACACACTTATTTTACCTTCCGATGTCCACTAGACACACACTTATTTTACCTTCCGATGTCCACTAGACACACTTATTTTACCTTCCGATGTCCACTAGACACACACTTATTTTACCTTCCGATGTCCACTAGACACACACTTATTTTACCTTCCGATGTCCACTAGACACACACTTATTTTACCTTCCGATGTCCACTAGACACACACTTATTTTACCTTCCGATGTCCACTAGACACACACTTATTTTACCTTCCGATGTCCACTAGACACACACTTATTTTACCTTCCAATGTCCACTAGACACACTTATTTTACCTTCCGATGTCCACTAGACACACACTTATTTTACCTTCCGATGTCCACTAGACACACACTTATTTTACCTTCCGATGTCCACTAGACACACACTTATTTTACCTTCCGATGTCCACTAGACACACACTTATTTTACCTTCCGATGTCCACTAGACACACACTTATTTTACCTTCCGATGTCCACTAGACACACACTTATTTTACCTTCCGATGTCCACTAGACACACACTTATTTTACCTTCCGATGTCCACTAGACACACTAGCTGTGTATGAGTTGAGTCTGCTAATAGGAGTTGAGGGGGCTGTGTATGAATTGAGACTGTATGAGTTGAGGGGGCTGTGTATGAATTGAGACTGTATGAGTTGAGGGGGCTGTGTATGAGTTGAGACTATGAGTTGAGGGGGCTGTGTATGAGTTGAGTCTGCTAATAGGAGTTGAGGGGGCTGTGTATGAGCTGAGACTGTATGAGTTGAGTCTGCTTATATGAGTTGGGTGGGCTGTGTATGAGTTGAGTCTGCTTATATGAGTTGGGTGGGCTGTGTATGAGTTGAGACTGTATGAGTTGAGTCTGCTTATATGAGTTGGGTGGGCTGTGTATGAGTTGAGTCTGCTTATATGAGTTGGGTGGGCTGTGTATGAGTTGAGACTGTATGAGTTGAGTCTGCTTATATGAGTTGGGTGGGCTATCTGTGTTTCCTTGGTGATGAGTCTTTCAGGAATGAATGAGCTCAACACTTTGTGATAATTAGGTTTCATGCTTCCTCCACACTCAATGATGGTCATTAAATGCTCATTGCGTTCACACGTTTATTTTTAAAAACCGGTATAAATCAATTCATTATGGAAGTACAATGTTGTTTAAATAAGACCTGTGAAATAATAGAGGAGAGAGAGAGGGGGGGGGGGCAAGAAAGAATGAAACGACTGCACCAGTGAAGTAGCTGAAACCAGTTTGTATTTCTACTGTTGACATAATGCAACTGTCAACGTGGAGCAGTTCCATCTCGTCCCTCTGTTCTGCGGAGATATTATAGAAACATAGATCAAATGTCCTTTATTCCAAATGCAGTTTCCCAGAGTAAGGCTCCACACTACTGCATTACTGTCATTGTCAAGGATTCACTCTTATGTGTTCACAAACTCTAATTTGATTTAAGAGGAAGCCACACAGTCAAGGAAGGACCAGCCAGCATCTGTAGTAAAATGCAACGCTCTTTAACAGCAAACAGAATATTCAAATGTGGCCCAAATTTGTTTATATGGAAGTTTAGCAGTTAAATTTAGCATTGTTGAATGGAACTTTGTGGAGTATGAGTTCAGTCCTGGAGAATGGAACCTAGCGGAGTATGAATTCAGTAGTGTTGAATGGAATCTAGTGGTGTATGAATACAGTAGTGTTGAATGGAATCTAGTGTAGTATGAATTCAATTCTGTGGAATGGAACCTAGTGGAGTATGAATTCAGTTATGTGGAATGGAACCTAGTGGAGTATGAATTCAGTTCATGGAACCTAGAGGAGTATTAATTCAGTTCTGTAGAATGGAACCTAGTGGAGTATGAATTCAGTTCTGTGGAATAGAACCTAGTGGAGTATGAATTCAGTTCTGTGGAATAGAACCTAGTGGAGTATGAATTCAGTAGTGTTGAATGAAACCTAGTGGACATTGACTTCACTGACAGAACATGGGAGAACTCACATCACAGCACAAGTCACAGTATATACACGTATATACACTCATCGGCCACGTTATTAAGCGCACCTTGCTAGCACCAAGTTGAACCCCATTTTGCCCTCAGAACTGCCTTAATAATTCATGGCATAGATTCAACAAGATACTGGAAACATTCCTCAGAGCGTCTGGTCCATATTGACATGGTAGCTGCACATCCATGATGTGAATCTCCCGTTCCACCACATCCCAAACGTGCTCTACTGGACTGAGATCTGGTGACTATGGAGGCCATTTGAGTACAGTGAACTCATTATTGTGTTCAAGAAACCAGTCTGAGATGATTCGCGCTTTATGACATGGCACATTATCCTGCTGGAAGTAGCCATCAGAAGATGGGTACACTGTGGTTATAAAGGTATGGACATGGTCAGCAACAATACTCAGGTAGGCTGTAGTGTTGACACGATGCTCAATTAGTACTAATGGGCCCAAAGTGTGCAAGGAAAATATCACCATTACCATTACACCACCACCACCACCACCAGCCTGAACCATTGATACAAGGCAGGCAGGATGGATCCATGCATTCATGTTGACGACAAATTCTGACCCTACCATCTGAATGTCGCAGCAGAAATCGAGACTCATCAGACCAGGGAACGTTTTTTCATCTTCTATTGGCCAATTTAGGTAAACCTGTGTGAATTGTAGCCTCAGTTCCCTGTTCTTAGCTGACAGGAGTGGTACCTGGTGTGGTCTTCTGCTGCTGTAGCCCATCCGCCTCAAGGTTCGACGTGTTGTGTGTTCAGAGATGCTCTTCTGAATGCCTCTGTTGTAATAACTGGTTATTTGAGTTACTGTAGCTGTTCTGTCAGCTCAAACCAGTCTGGTCATTCTCCTCAGACCTCTGGCAACAACAAGGCATTTGAGCCCACAGAATCGCCGCTCACTGGATATTTTCTCTTTTTCTGACCATTCTCTGTAAACCCAACCATGCCACGTTTAAAGTCACTTAAATCACTTTCTTCCCCATTCTGATGCTCGGCTTGAACTGCAGCAGAACGTCTTGGACATGTCTACATGCCTAAATGCATTGAGTTGCTGCTATGTGATTGGCTGATTCAACGTTAATTTGCGTTAATGAGCAGTCGGACAGGTGTACCTAATAAAGTGGCCAGTGAGTGTACACAGTAACATTATGGATAAATACAGGGGGGGTGCAAACGACATAAAAAGTAAAACTCATGCCCCAGAGGGTGTGTCCATCAGGAGGTGGGCTGGGAGAGGGGTGTGTCCATCAGGAGGTGAGCTGGGAGAGGGGTGTGTCTAGGCCAGGGGTCGAGAACCTTTTTGACCGAGAAAGCCATGAACGCCACATATTTAAAAATGTAATTCCATGAGTGCTATACAATGTGTTTAAAACGAAATAAAAGTAAATGTGAACATTTTATGTAAGACCAACCCTTTTAAAGTATAATAGGTCTCAGAATTCTTTTTAATAACGTTGTTAAGCTGTTGCTAACCAATGACGAATAAAGAACTTCTTACCATTAATGCGACTTCTGGTGCCGCATGATTTTGCTGATGGCTTTGTAGTCTGGTTGATACGTGGTGAGGTTAAGCTTCATGCAGCCATTGAGACTTCCATCCGTTAAACGTGATCGTAGGTTGGTCTTAATGTTTTTTAGATGTGAAAACGACTGCTCACATGCATACGTAGAGCCAAACATTGTCAGTACAGCAACACTCACACGCTGCAGTGTGTGGTATGATGGGAAGCTCGTTCCAGGTTTGGACAGTCAGCTGGTACGTGAGTTGGAGTTTTTTCATTCCTCCCCATTTGTGTTTGCTTGCCATAGCATGTGTCAAAGTGCCACTTTATATTTGACCGTTTCATCGATGCAATTTTATCACTGCATATAATACACACTGCAGAACCAGCTCTCTCCACAAAAGCGAATTCCTCTGTCCATTCTTGCTGAAAAGTACGATAATCCTCATCTTTTTTTCTTTTAGCCATCTTCTTCGATAATAGTGTTTAAAGCTAGCTGACTACTAAGGACAGAAATTTACTTCGTGACCTCACAACGACCGTGGTATTTTACGCATTATCCAATGAAAATTAGGCATTGTCCCGGGAACAGCTGTGATTGGCTATAGCCACCCGCAACCGTGAGAGGCAAGAAATTAATGGTTTGAAATACGTTTTGACATTATTATTTTTTGTAAAAAATTGTCTGCGAGCCATATGCAGCCATCGAAAGAGCCACATCTGGCTTGCAAGCCATAGGTTCCCGACCCCTGGTCTAGGCTGACCTCAAGCCCTCTCTTCATTGTAACATTGTAACTGCCATTTATACTCCGACTGGCCCTCACATACACATACACGGACACACATGCCTGAGGGAGTTTTAGTCACTATGGCAACCCAGGGTCAGTCAAGATGATGTCAGATACCAGAACAGGCCTGCAGAAACTTCAAAGAGAGAGAGAGAGAGAGAAAGAGAGAGGGAGAGAGTCAGCACTGGTCTGGTCTTTGTCCCCGAGTCTTGTCGCACGCAGGGTGATCACCTGTACTGTGAGCAGTCACAAGGAGCAAAGGGAGCTTCAGAAGGTCTCGAATCTGACTCCAGTCTCCTATAGTAATTGCATAATATACTATTGTAATTTTATAAACGTATATGATGTTTTATGTTTTTTTTGCTTCAAACAAAAGTTTGCATTTCTTATTCTGCCTATTTGAGGACCTGATTTCAGGTTAGAAGATGAGTTGGGAGATCGTTTTGATTACTCGGTTCCACTACACATCATTCCCTGGATGTCTCTGCTGTAGATGGGACAGGCCCGGTTCCACAGGGCCCGAGGAACAGCACGGTGAGAGTGGAGCTTCCGCTTCATCTGAGGTTTCATGGCACTGCTACATTAGAGTTTCTGCAGAACACTCCAGCCAGGATAGCCATAGGTGTTTATAATACCTAAGACCATGATGGCAATCTGAAAACACACAGACGTTTGATTGGTTACATGGAGATGAATGATCATCATGACACTCCTGCCCAGACAGCTGTTGTGTGTGTGTGTGTGTGTGTGTGTGTGTGGAGGTGGGTGGGTGGGTAGCTGTCACGGGTTCTAGCTCAACACAACTCAATTACAGACTCATCGGTCTCCCAGCCTCCGCGTTCTTGTTTGAGCCTACAGGCATAGCTGAGGAGAAGCTCGGTAATCTCATTACATATATTTCACCCTGTTTCTCTTTCTCTGTGTGCTCTCACTTCCATCCTGCCCCCCCCCCCCCCCCCCCCCCACCACCACTCGCAATAAAACGATCTGCTCCATCAGTCACGGCCCGAGTCGGAGACGACTGCCTTCTGGACATAACCGTGCAGTAAGCAGAACGGCTGTTTGCTCCTGGCATATGGAGCACACAAGCCAAGGCCTGAGGGTGTCGTTTCAGATTCAGCTGTGGTCTGTTCCCTGAGCACAGCACAGCTGGCCAACGAGCCTCTATCAGCAGGAGACGTTTCACCCACACTACCAAACACAGGTTTGCACTTTATGACTCTGAGCCGCATAGTTGTTATGCACCAGTTCTAAAATCCACTTTGTGTCCTGGAGTTAGCCAATGAATTATAAAATTCACCTGGTGTTCTGGAGTTAGGTGATTAATTGTAGAATCCACTTGGTGTTCTGGAGTTAGGTGATTAATTGTAGAATCCACTTGGTGTTCTGGAGTTAGGTGATTAATTGTAGAATCCACTTGGTGTTCTGGAGTTAGGTGATTAATTGTAGAATATGTTGTACTCCAAATGAGTCTTATTAGTCTTCATTGGTTGCTTTTGTCTACTTTTATGTGCACACAGACCCTTATATTAACTGTGAAGACTCCACCTGCCAGGTCAATGCTTTACTGTTCACACAGACAACAAATCACTTAATTCAAACACTTCATCATAATCAGCTTGAGATCTGTCTTCACCTGTTTGTGTAGTTGGTGAATAAAGGAATCAGCTTCTGCACCAAAACTGTCAGAGTTGAACATTAAGGAGCATGAATACCGTGTGCGGTAATGAAGCACAGTGAAGCGTTGTCTGCTCTGCCTGTGTAGGGCGTCTTGTTTGTTTGATGTAAGGAAAAGCCATGCTTGCACACCAGAGGGTGGGGGACGCCCGTGTGCAGAAGATCTCGCACCAGAGGGTGGGGGACGCCCATGTGCAGAATATCTCTCCAGTGTTTCACGAGCTTCAGCTTCTCAAAGCGAAACGACTGCTTCAAGCGCGTCACAGCGTAATCTATTAGATCCATTCATAAACACACCATGTACGGTGTGGAGCGCATGCCTGCACAGTTCGACCCGAAGAGAAAAACGACTTCTGTAACGGGCCGGTCTCCTGTACTAGCGTAACATAATCTAGCCTAACGTGTCTGAGGACGCTCCACAGCTCCAGCTCAGAGTTCATCTACACGGATGTCGGTGGACGCGTGGGGCTTTCTCATTACTCACAGTGTCTGTATTGTCTGCAGGAAAGGCGTCTGTAGAGGGAGGACGTGCCTGAAGCCGATAGATCGGGCGCATCTGCTGAGATGAGTTTGTATAAGCTCTCCATACGTCCCCGTGTAATAACGAGGGCCCTGGCGTTTTGAATTGCAGATCTGAGTTGTGCCCGGGCTAGAGGGCTTCTGAATGGTAGTACTGCAGATGATTCTCCTGTGAAGATCGTGGGGCACCACAGGCTGGTGTCGTGCAATACTGCATTACGACCCCCCCAATACACGTGCCCACACACACATTGCACACTTGCTGCTGCCCCTCTCCAACCCCCCCACCCCCCAGCCTCTCGACATCAGTCACCCCCTCCCCATTCTGTGCTAGTCCCCCTCTCCTCCTTCTTTAAATGAAATGACCACTTAATCATACGCAGCATAATGGACCTCTTGTCAGATCCATTTGCACTGTAGATGAATGATGGTGTGTTGGGTCGGGTGGTACCGTACAGCGGACGACTGATGCCCCACTCAGCCCGTTTCTCCCGGGCTCCAGGGGCAGGAGCAGGGCGGGTCTGGATTTTCCTCTCAGCCTGCTGGAGTCGGAGACACACCGCAGACGGGTTCTGCTGGTTAATATGTTGGCTCCTTTTCCCGATCTTCTCATCCCCTTCACAGTGAAGTCCATCTTGTGTCTCCTCCACGGCCCTCGTGCTGGAATGGTGCACCATGGGACTTTGTGAGACGTTAATGTGCCAAGGAGCTAAGAGCGTGGTAAAGGGGTAAGGACACCACACACTCGGGCTCTGTGCATTTATACACACAGCCTTCCAGAAGTTTACTCTTAAGTGACTCTTCCCACTATAATGTGAATGGTGTACATTGACTTCCCTTAATGAGTGTTTATTTGCAGTGCGGTGACCCCCTAAACAGACCACATCGCCCACTCACCTTAACATCCATCTGCGTGCCCTTTACCGTGACCTCTTACCAGCAGAGCTTTGATCTCTGCTGGGCTTCCATCCTGCGTCCTTGTGTCTTGCTGTGATACTTGGAGCGCGGGGACACTAGTGCAGGGGCATAAGTGCACTCCTGCAGTGCGTGCACCCCACAGCTCAGTGCAAGAGCTTCACCTATGAGTCAGCACTAGACGCAGGACTAAAGAACACTTAAATGTACCAGTGGGCAGGCCTTTCACATCGGTGTCCTCTGTATTAATTCTCCTGTGCCCTGGTGTTTCTTATGCCTCTGGAGTAGCGTGTGGCTTCTATGAGAATACACATATAAAATACAAAATGTGCTCTGATGAGGGCGGGGCTGTGTTCTACTGAGGGCGGGGCTGTGTTCTGTTGAGGGCGGGGCTGTGTTCTGATGAGGATGGGGCTGTGTTCTGTTGAGGGCGGGGCTGTGTTCTGTTGAGGGCGGGGCTGTGTTCTGTTGAGGGCAGGGCTGTGTTCTGTTGAGGGCGGGGCTGTGTTCTGATGAGGGCGGGGCTGTGTTCTGTTGAGGGCGGGGCTGTGTTCTGATGAGGGCGGGGCTGTGTTCTGATGAGGGCGTTTTGTCAAGCTGTAGGTTGTAAGGTTTGAAGTCAAACCTTGAGAGATTTGGGAACAAATTCTGCGTGTTTTTTCTTGCCAAAATATAATAACATTTTGGAAAACATATGGAAACACACACTGGTTTTCCATGTTTTTGTCTGCTTTCATGTTTGTATTAGTATTTATTTATATGTTTATATATGTACTGTTCTACTCTAATAAATCGTATTAGAAATTCAGTTGTTTCTCAGGTGGCCTTAGGTGTGTGTATATAGCAATATTAAAAATGATCTCATACTCAGTTCAGACACTGATGAGAGAAAAAGTATTACACACTGAACCAACACAGGAGCCTCTGCTCTCAGATCTCAGGTGTGTGTGTGTGTATGTGTGTGTGTGTGTGTGTGTGTGTGTGTGTGTGTGTGTGTGTGTGTGTGTGTGTGTTATACATAACTCTCATCCAAAACCATTTTTTTGTCAATTAGACCAACCACATCCATTAGTGACTCTTCAGCTCAGAGCCCCCTGATTCCTGGCTTTAAATCACAGTCTGTGTGTATGAGTGAGAAGCACTTAGAAACCACACTTGAGTGAAGACCCATATTGGAAATTCTACCTCATGTATCATCACATATCTTACTTGCTGCCCTCCAGAAAGACTGGCAGCACTCTGTAAAGACGAACAAGGAGAAAACGCCATTACTGATCAGCATAAACTGACTCTTGACCAAAAGAGCAAGGTCTTTCTGAGAGGTAGAACTATCCAAAGCAAAAGCTCTTTATAAGGAAGCGTCTATGGTGCCTACTTTGCCTGTTTTTAAGAAAAATAAATAAATTCTTGTCCACACTTTTGAAATCTTGACTCACAACAGAGGTTTGGCCTTTGATAGGGTTTATGTCAGATAACAAATGCTTGATTCTGGGGAGCCATTTATGTGTGGATTTATAGGTATTCTCTGAATTATAGTCCTGCAGGAAGACCTGATCGAGATGCAGTCTTGGTCTCCTGGCAAGGGCACCCACACGCTGGTGTAAAATATTTGGTAGTAGTAGTCTCAGGTCCTGTGGAAGGAGAGCGTCCCCACGGCATCTCGAGTCTCCCATCAGTCCATTCTTGATCGACCTTGACTCCATGCAGCCTCTGCCCTGGTGTTTATTAGCAGAAAGGGTTATTTCCGTCTCATCCGGACCATAAATGACTCCAGTGGAACATTTTTTTCATCCTATTACCGGGATAATGTCATTCCACTGAAAGGTTAGATTTCTTGATTTCTTGCATACTTTCAGGATAAGGCCATAGTACTGATGATGCTTCATCTTTTCCTCCTTCATCTTCACCAGCAAGGCCAGCACTGTTAACGTGGCGTGTGAAGAGTTCACTTGAGGTCTTGTGTGCTGCGAGAACAGCTTGCTGTCTTCCACGACATCTGTGCATTTCTTAGACACCTCCGAGCCATTAAAAGCCTTTAAATAAAATGTTTATCTACAGAGGGTAATCTGTGACGCAATTGCAATTAAGCACTAATTTATCTGCTCTTCCTCCACAGAGGGAGGACATCACTAACACTGGAGCCAGTCACCATTGTGTGTGTGTGTGTGTGTGTGTGTGTGTGTGTGTGTGTGTGTGTGTGTGTTATGTTATTTTCAGGTTGAAGAGATGGGGAGACTTCTCAGAAATGGAAGATTCATTAATGTGTGCAAATCATTTCAGCAGATCCAAGAGTATGATGACATTTTTCACAATAGTAAGTCGACTGAGCAGAAACCAGCATTAGTGAACATACAACCACACACACACACACACACACACACACAAACACGCACCCACCAACACACACACACACACACCCTAATTCTTTTGTCTTTTCTCGAATAGCATAACAAATTGCCTGGCATGTAAATTGGTTGCAGCTTAACAAATTAAAAATGCATTGATACAATGAGCATGAAGTGTCAGAGTGTAAGTAGACTAATGAACCATAATGAAAGGATGCAGCTCTCTCTGCCGCTTTTAACAGTGGCCCGTATTTACAGGGAAGTCACTGCACAGAAAAGCTGACATTTTAATAATAATACCTTTTCGGTTTAATGTTTAGATCTGAGCACTAGAGTCGGAGAAACAGACCCAGCTCATGAGACTTTGGCATTGTGTGTGTGTGTGTGTGTGTGTGTGTGTGTGGGGGGGGGGGGGGGGGGGGGGGGGGGGCTCGTACTGACTACGTACACATCATTTTGCTGTTTAGTCAACTAATGTAAATCTTCTAATCACTGTCAAGACAAATTATTACATTAAATCAGTGAGTAGTGAGTTACGTCTGTCCCTGGCAGTTTGTGTCAGGTTTATTTGAGGTTCACTGACTTTGATATTTGATGTGGGGCTTGTATATGTATGTGGGTGTGTGCACGTGTGCATATTCTCCTGAAAACCCACGTGCACGCCCACGTGCATAACCAGGTCAATCAGGCCCAAAGGTGCAGGCTATCTCAACCTAAAACGCACACACATCACACAGCTGCTAATCCGACCTGCAAACATGCTGCACACTGCACAACACTCACACCACTAGGGGACAGCGATGCACATTGTCAATTAACGTACTTTTCTGCACCGCCTAAGAACCGCGCGTGCCTGCAACTCTGGCCTTGGTTGCATTTTCTGAAAGCTTTTGCTGAAAAATTGCAACGAGTCTTAGAGCCGTGGGCGTCTCAGGGGCATGACTGCCTGCGCATTCTTTTTGTCAAAACAGGCTTTTTATAATTGTATGTTCCATGTATTTCTAAACCATAGACCGCCTTCACGTAAGAAGATCTCGGTGTTCAGAGCAGCTACTCTAGGCGAGTGATCTGGTCCAGACCTGATCACGCGCTCCACATTCCCCACAGGTGGCCTCGAGGTGCCTTCTTGTCATTATATTACAACCCCTGTTGTGGGACACACACACACACACACACACACACACACACACACACACACACACACACACACACTAAGACATTGTAGGTCTGGTTCACCTTGTGCGAACCAGAGAGATTTGGGGAATGTCAAAATCAGTAATGAGCTCCTATTGTAGTCCAAACACACACAAAGTATCTTAGACGTTTATCCACGAGTGGGAGTGTGGTTTTGCTCGTTTGAGGTACAAAGGAACTTATGTACAAAGGCTCTCCGTAAAGTGAACATGGGAAATGAATGCGTACTAGGAAAGTCACCAACGGGCATGTTTTGTGACTTCTTTTAAAACCATATAAAGGTCCCCAACCGTCAACAATGTCCAGCTCATCCACATAATCGCGTATAGAGATTACTGTGCACGCTCGTTTATATTCTAGTAGTACACCAAATTAATTTTAAATCATAACAACAGTAATAATAATATATGCAATTAAAGAACAATAAATTAAACCCAACGGCTCTTTCAGCAGGCTCAAAGTGCCTCGTTTTTTTTTCAAATATTTAAAACACGGATCCATCTTTCCTGAGTGGATGCGGTGTAAATCTGTTCCCTATCTCTCCAGCAGCGGAAGACGGTGCGCTTTTATTTTATTTTATTAAGCTGAGCGTTTAACTCCCACAGAAGCTCAATAATGTCCTGATCTCTAGCTTTAGACCTCAATAACAAATCATGCAAGAACGTATGCGTTAAAGTTCGGTAGACGGGTTTCAAGGCAGCTCCGTTTTTTTCTCCTTTTCAATCTTTCCGTGGATAATCACTACACTTCATCAGAGTTGGGGGGCGGAGACGTGAGGAGGTGGATGCGCGCACAAGCGCTTGGGTACCGGCGATGCTGCGCGCCGACCACAGCCAGTGCGTCGCGGAGGAGAGCGAACCGCAGCTTTTCTGCAATAAAGGTGCCTTGGCGAGATCTGTCCGTCACTATTTAAATCCTTTATACATTTACCATGTCTCTGTTGCTGTCGGCTCATCTCTATTAACGGTGCGAGTTGAATGCGCATGTTGATTTTAAACAAGAATGGCGGAGAGGATCTTTGGAATTTAAACTTTATACCAACGGATTTCTACGCTTTAAAATGGAATGTATCGATAAAAATAAGAAATAAACGGCGCTCGGGATGGACGGGCTGAATGACAGCGGGATTGACACGCTCGTAACTCCCAACTCCTCCTGGGAACATGAGTATTCCTTGTCTACAGTAGCGGGTCTCGCAGCACTCGTGAGCTTTTTAATACTGTTCACAATAATCGGAAATGTTCTGGTCGTTATTGCCGTTTTAACCAGCAGAGCTTTAAAAGCGCCCCAGAACCTCTTCCTAGTTTCTTTGGCCACGGCGGACATTCTCGTGGCCACGCTGGTTATGCCGTTCTCGCTCGCGAACGAGCTGATGGGCTACTGGCTGTTTGGCAGCGCGTGGTGCGGCATCTACCTGGCGCTGGACGTGCTCTTCTGCACCTCCTCCATAGTTCACCTGTGCGCAATTAGTCTGGACAGGTACTGGTCTGTGACGCAGGCCGTAGAGTATAATCTGAAACGAACCCCCCGCAGGGTAAAGGTAGTTATAGTTCTGGTGTGGCTGATATCGGCTGTGATATCCTCACCTCCTCTCCTCTCCATAGACAGTCAGACGGACGCTTCCCCGCAGCCACAGTGCGAGCTTAACGATGAGACCTGGTACATCCTCTCCTCCAGCATGGCCTCTTTCTTCGCTCCCTGCGTCATCATGATCCTCGTCTACATCCGGATTTACCAGGTGGCCAAATCCAGGACCAGGACCATGTCGGAGAAGAAGCACAGTCTGGACGCGCCCACGCAGACGGAGAACGGGGTCACCAAGGCCACGTCGGTGTGCAGGCTGAGCGGGGGAGCGCGAGAACGGACACTGCGGCAGCGTCCACCGGTCCGAACCGGCCGACCAGAGCGCGGTGGACCCGGAGGGCGTCTCCTCGTCGGAGGTCCCGGGGCGGAGGCCGAGGGAGCACACCCCGAGCAGGAGCCCGGCCGAGGGGCCGGAACAAGGGGCGGCGGAACCCTCCAGGCGCACGTCACGCGCGGGCAGCAGGACCAGGGACCTGTTCTCCTCACGGACGAGAAGGAGCGGGCGGCGTAAGAGCAGCAGCAGCAGCGTGAAGAGGCGGGCGTCGCAGGTGCGCGAGAAACGCTTCACCTTCGTGCTGGCCGTGGTGATGGGCGTCTTTGTGGTCTGCTGGTTCCCCTTCTTCTTCAGCTACAGCATGTACGCCGTCTGCAGGCAGGCCTGCCAGATCCCGGACGTGCTCTTCAAGTTCTTCTTCTGGATTGGATACTGCAACAGCTCGCTCAACCCCGTCATCTACACCATCTTCAACCAGGACTTCAGGAGAGCTTTCCACAAGATCCTGTGCTTGTCATGGAAGAAGTCTTTCTAGAGGGAGTACTTTGTAAGACACTGAAGATGATCATTATTGACCTTTAGAGATAAATGTTTTCTAGAGCTCTGGAGACATTCACACGATCTTGTGGAGCTCTTTCTAGAAATCTGTATACAGTACTGGAGAATATTGATCTAGATATTTCCTTAACATCCTTCAGAGTTTTGACTGCAATGAACTGGAGGCAAACACATGCTTGCTCCAAGTTCTCTTAGATAGTGGCAATATCTATCAATAGAGGGTGGTGGTAATAGAGAATGAAGACACACTGTTGCTTTGTCTACAAATGCAGTTTATATGTTCAGTCCAGTTACACTGAACAGAACTGCATATTTCACTACATCAGAAAACACGCTAGACCATACTTCACTTTAATGCGTTTTGATTGGCTCTGGTCTGCTTGGTGTAGGAGTTGAAGTTCAGACAGTGACTTCAGGCAAATAAACAGATGAACAGAGTCTGTTAGTGATACTACTGCGGTGGAAGGTGTACGTTTATAGATGTATTTATTTTTATGTGAACTCTGCATAAGCTGTACGAAATAAAAAGGGCGCAAAATCCTCGTGACCAAGTGCAGCTTTTTCCGAAGAGCACGAAGCATAAATAAGAATTTATGTAATAATTATTAGAGCTCATAGGTCCCGGATGATGCTATCTTTGTTGGCGTGTGCCCCCACGCACACGTTTGCACGTGTTTGCACGTGTAAGCGCGCGTATCCTGAGGCTTGCCAGCATAAGTGTGTTCTTGTGCACGTTCAGGGTGACTGGCTAGCCTTCTGTCAGCCGTACTTTGGGTTGGTGTTGTGTGCTGAGTCACGAATTAAACATTAACCTTAGCCTCTTCAGAGCATGAAAATGAATTTTTCCCACTAATGAGACATAACGAAACAAATTTTAATCAGAACTTATGAAAGTTTGCCTTTTTTTACAAAAATTATTTGGAAATATTTTGGGATGCTTGTTCCGTCTGATTAAGGTTGCCGAGTGCTTGTAAATGATTAATTTCATGTTTAATGTTATTAATAGCATAACTGTTAGCAGACGCAACATGGCTATCAGGAGCTTGGGCCTAAAGCAAGACAACAGCTTCCAGCACAGAAAGGGTTGTGAAGGCGTTCAGACTATAAGCGGCATTAATGCTGGTGATTTTTGAGGTGTGAGTTGGCAAAGACATAAACTGCCGTCACACTGGCTAGCCAAGTAGTGTGATCTGAATAAAAGACAAAACGCCCGCTCTCTGCCCATACCAGCGTACCGGCATGTGTGAGCACATGATTTTAAAAATAGGCCTACGTGACAAATACTACGTAACGATAAATCAAATTAGAATTCTAATGCTTTCTGCTAAAAGATAAAATCTTTTGCTAAACCTCACATTTTGTAAATCGACATCTTAACAAGGTTAAGGTGGAACGAAGTTGATCAGGTTACATTTAATTGTATTATCATTCGCAATTTTGTAAATGGATCCAGTTTGTCTCATACATTGACACTCTTAAAGAGTCTTAAAGACTCCAAAATTGGCTCTTTTATCAACAGATAATATGAAATTACAAGGTAATATTTGTGGTAGTGTTTTTAACGGATTTTCTAGTGCATTCTTCCGGAAACATCTGTGTTTTTTTTGGTTATGTCAGTATCCTCTATGAAAGTATTGTAATACTACCTAGACTGTTTGTGTGTGTGTGTGTGTGTGTGTGTGTGTGTGTGTGTGTGTGTGTGTGTATAAATGTTAGACTCTCTGAGCCACTGCTCCATTTATGATCCAGATTTAAACCTCTAATCACAGAGTTTTAACTCCAAGCCATAATGAATCCTTCCGGAGTTCAAGCTAAACACTCCTCATTTAATTCACCCTTCCTGCCTCTACAGAACTGGGCCATGCGCTCCGACTGCTGTAGATATCTGGTGTTCAGGGCTCTACAGCTTTGACAGTGCTGCTCGCTAACAAACATGCCCATTTCAATAAGCAGCAGGGGCCGTTGGACTGTGACGGTACCAGCATCCACTGTGCTGTCCCTGCAGTTCCAGGTCAAAGATGGTTTATCTTCTCCTTCAAAGCTCATAAAGCATGTTAGCTTTTCAGATCCAATCATACCACTGATACACAGAAAGACAGAGAGAAAGAGAAAGAGAGGAAGAGAGAGGAAGAGAGAGAGGAAGATGTGTTTTACTCGACCACTAACAGAATTACCAGCTCAGCAGTGAAGGTCATGTTGGAGACGGGAAGGAAGACAGTGAGGTGATAAGGCTCTACAGGAGCGGAGAGAGAGAGACAGCCGAGTGAGACAGAGGACAACGAGACAGAGGACAGATGCCTGCAGTAATGAGCTGGTGAAAGAGACTGCTGGACATGCACTGAACTGGCTGGGGCTCCACGATTCAGATTTCCCTGAAGGGTCTGAGTCTGAGGTCTGAGGAGAGACGGGTTTGAGGAGAGACGGATCTGGGGAGAGACCGGTCTGAGGAGAGACAGGTCTGAGGAGAGACGGGTCTGTGGAGAGACAGGTCTGTGGAGAAACGGGTCTGTGGAGAGACGGGTCTGAGCAGAGACGGGTCTGGGGAGAGACAGGTCTGAGGAGAGATGGGTCTGGGGAGAGACGGGTCTGGGGAGAGACAGGTCTGTGGAGAGACGGGTCTGTGGAGAGACGGGTCTGAGGAGAGACGGATCTGAGGAGAGACAGGTCTAAGGAGAGACGGGTCTGTGGAGAGACGGGTCTGTGGAGAGACAGGTCTAAGGAGAGACGGGTCTGTGGAGAGACGGGTCTGTGGAGAGACTGGTCTGAGGAGAGACGGGTCTGTGGAGAGACAGGTCTTAGTAGAGACAGGTCTTAGGAGAGACGGGTCAGTGGAGAGACGCGTCTGAGGAGAGACGCGTCTGAGGAGAGACGGGTTTGAGGAGAGACGGGTCTGTGGAGAGACAGGTCTTAGTAGAGACAGGTCTTAGTAGAGAAAGGTCTTAGAGAGACGGGTCAGTGGAGAGACGCGTCTGAGGAGAGACGGGTCTGTGGAGAGACAGGTTTGAGGAGAGACGGGTCTGAGGAGAGACAGGTCTGAGCTCTCCCCACTCCACCACCCCTGTACTTATAGTGAGAGCAACAGCTGCACTCACTATCCTGACTTACTGCCAGTGTCTGAAGCTTCCTCTCAAGTTATTACTCTGTGTGTGTGTGTGTGTGTGTGTGTGCGTGTGCGTGTGTGTGTGTATGTTGCACTACTCTACGCCTTATTAAAGCACAACAACCATCTGCTCACTCTTCACACACACAGCCATGACCTTGTTCTTCTATTGCAGTCACTTCAGTGGATCATTGAAACACAAGGAGTGTAAGCAATGCCAAAGCGGAGTGGGCGTGGCAGAGTGGGCGGGGCAGAAGCAACGTGGGTGGGGCAAAGTGGGCAAGGCAGAGTGGGAGGGGCGGTGTGGGTTGGGACAGAAGCAAAATGGGTGTGGTGTGGCATGGTGGCCAGTTTATGATGGATGGCTCCCCTGGTGGTTGACATTAGAATGACATGCCAGCGAGTCTGTGACTTCTGGTGTTTTAGTTTTGGTTTTCAATTTAGCGAGCCTCAAACCAGACTTTAAAAAAATGTTTTTAAAAATATTCTTACAAAAACAGTCCAATGAGACAACTACGAACTTGGACCTGCATGTTGATACTATGTAGTTATGTTAATGTCTTATTGTAGCTGTGCGAAACTGTGAACGGTTTCATAATTTTTCCGTGGGGAGGGTGAAGAAACAGTTACCCTGCATGTCCGGTTGGCACCAGTCGAAAGAGCTTTGATGTTGGTGTAGATCAGATTAGATGGATACGATACGTTGCTGGAGAAATTCGCGCTGCCGTTCCTTTCAGATTAAATAAGATGTGTTTAATAACTGATGGGACCTGCTTCGCACTTGCAATCCCAGCTTTTCTTCCCCACGGCTCCCTAACTGCATCTTGACGCAGCCTATTCCAGAAACGACTACCGGAGGAAACGAGTGTTGCGGGTTCTCCTGGAGTAAGAGATCCGTACGCTGTCTGGCACACTGGACCAAGTTCCGCCACGCAACTTCCTAATGACAGATTCTCCGCGGTCCCGACACGGGCTGACGTGTGATTTATACACAAATAATTACACACGTGTTAGACACCTCCAAATATAAAAAAAAAAGAAAACTAATTTCCATTTAGGCCAAGCCACATTATTATGGACCACATGCTAATTTCTTTTCCGTTGAACTCCAGGTCGCAGTCTGTACATCTGTCTGGGCATCACTGGTCTCGCGGGAGAAATTAAAGCGCTTGTTTCTGCATATGGAGGCGCTTTCGCAGCGGGGTCGGACGGGCGCGTGACGGGCGCGGGCTCCTCCTGTAGATGTTCTCATGCAACGTCCTAGTTGTACATTGGACAGCTGAAATTGCTGGATACGGAGACGTGAGAGTTTGCTGGGGAATCTAAATCATACATCTAAATAAGACCAAATATGTCAAGACTGGACCTCCACTGGAAGAGGAGAGGAGTCATTCTCTCTATATGTCTCTCTGTCTCTGTCTGTCTCTCTCTCTCTGTAAAAAGCAATTTTCAATTCAATTCAATATAGCTTTATTAGCATGACTGTATAGGGTACAGTGTTGCCAAAGCATTACAGCAATGTTAACAATGACAATAACATTGACAAAGAACAAATAACAATAATAAAATAAGATAAAGTATGATTAACATTTAGGGAAAGTTATCATTTCAATTATTTACATTCACATTCTGAAGCTGAAGGGGGGGGGGGGTTGTTTCCCACTGTCTCTCAGGCTGTGACATGTACTTACATATTTTAAAAAAATAAAAAATAAAAGCATTTGTAAAAAGCATCTAGCTCCACATTCTACAGTCTATCTAGAATAAATGTTAGCCAACACCGCCCTCTGCTGTTTAAAGCAGAGTATATCTTCCAGGCAACTATTAGTGCCAATGTCATACAGTAAAGAGAACATTAGAATATATTTGAATTTAATATTATTTTTATTAGAGGTTGGTAACATGTAACATGCCAAACATCAAAGGTTTTTCTTCTAGTAGAATACAACATTTTACATTTTCATGGAGCATCACCCACTGACTGACAAGCAAAAGATGCTATTTTAATTTAACATACCCTGTCTTTATTTTCTTCACATAACATAACATAACATTTAGTCTTAAGAGTTTGAGGGACACAGCTCTGAATGGCAGTGCCAATACCTGCAAGGTGAGTGGACTTGTCTTCTCCCGCCTTCCTGTCCACCGTACCAGTCACCCCTGCTTCTGGGACGATTCTGAAATGCTTCTGCTTCTTGAACATTTTACAATTCCAGAAGTGAGGACAAGTCTTAAGTTTTAAAAATGTCTTACATAATATACATAAAGGATGTGTACATGCAGGTATAGGGACAGATATTCTTAGCAGCACTGTGTGTTCCAGTTACAAGGCTAGACTAGTCCTGGAAGGCATCTCAAACCTGTCATCTCTTTGTCTCATTAAAATTATAAAAATCTCACTCCGTCACAGGACATCTCACGTTTGCTCACACTCTACCAGTGTGTCTCAAATCTCACCCCTATGAACCCACACTGAGCAGAGACAGACACTGCAGGCTTGATTCATATGAAGAAACTCCATACATTTTTTTTTTGGGGGGGGGGGGGTCTGCATTTCAGCAAATTGAGTCTGGGATCATTTGTGTCTTCGATGCTGATAAATAAAGGTAGGTACTTTCCCAACGTGCAGTACCGCCAGGGAGGTGTCTGATTGGGACTGTATATGTTTTCTTGATGTTTTGCAGACTGGATCCATATTTCTAAGCTGTAGTCCTAAAGCTGCTATTCTAGACTTTTGACTTGTGATGTGACATCCGGATGTATACAGCTTAGCGAAACACCTGATTATACTTTTGACAGTTGACTCATTAGTAACCTCTTCTGGCTATTCATATTAAAACACACTGTATGTTACTACTAGCAGTGTTAATAATAAACTATGTTACATTTTTTCACAAATTTTGTGATGACAGTTTATTACATTTTGGACAATGGCTCTAAAGATTTAGGTATCAGCGAAAGTGTCTATGGATAAGAAAGTCATTCAGCTGCACTGTCTGTAACGGACCCAGTGACTGTCTGTAGCAGTCCCAATCTAGCAGTCCCAGTGTCTGTCTTCGCTACTCTCTGGTCTTCTGTTTCCCATCACTGCGCTGTCCTCCAGGGTCTCTTGTGATCCACAGACAGCTGTAGTCTTGGCTAAATCTGCTCATGGCTGCTCTGTGTGTGCCAGTGGTTACTCTGTTGCTGTTCGTCTGCTGTTAACCCTTAGCCCATGTGCTAATTTGCTAATCAGTGATTTGCTTTTATAAACATATTCATGCTGTTTTCTCTGTCTCACACTGATCACTACAGGAACATCATTAACCCAAAAGCCTGTAGCAAATTCTGTGATTTATATATAGTTTGTATGTGTGTGTGTGTGTGTGTGTGTGTGTGTGTGTGTGTGTGTGTGTGCGTGCTTGAAGAGACTGGAAATCATGTTGTGGGTTTATAGGGTGTGTTTGAGTTATTTATTTGTGATTATGTGCAGTTGTGAAATTCGCACCATAGGGTGTGTTTGAGTTATTTGTGTGGGTGGCTTCATGGGCTTCTGTGTCTGCCTTTCCCAGAACTGAACACTTCTGTCACTCTTTCCCTGACCCAGCGCTGACCAATGCATTGTGCTGCGAGAAACACACAAGTTGGATTTAGCTTCCAGGGGAGGTAGATGTGTGTGGTGGGGATGGGGGAGATAGTCATTCATTTTGAATTTGAGTTTGAATTGTTGAATTTGAGTTTGCAGTTGAATTAATTTGAGTTGAATCAAAGTGGCTGCATGTGTGATTCATCCATTTTTATGAGTGCCCCACAGCTCCCAACTTAAGCACTAGAGGGACACAGCTGCTTGAATTCCAAACACACACCGACACACACACAAACACTCACACACACACACACACACAGAAATGTACCAGATGCAGGTGATTTATTCGGCATCAGAATGAACCATCTGAATCATCACACACTCTCACTCGTAGTGGAACACAGAGCAAGTGCTGATGGTCTAGCAAATGTCATGTGGCTTAAAACCCCCCTCCTCCTGACTCATGCAGTTCTTATCTGCCTCATCAATGTGTCTATCAATCAGAGCGCCAGAAAGACAGAGTGGGTGTGTATCTGTGTGTGTGTGTGTGTGTGTGTGTGTGTGTGTGCGTGTCTGAGAGAAGCATGGGTGTTGACGCATGCATCTGTGCCATCTAAAAGTGTGTGTGATTGTGACAGTGATGGAGATGTGGGTGTGTGTCTATGCATGTAAAATGCTAGGGGAGGTAGTTAATCATTCCTAGTGAACCCTGTGAGAGCAGCCGGTGTGGAGGGCACAAACTGACATCCATGATTTGTTTTGCTGTTTGCACATAAACTTTAGCTTTTACTTTACTTGCCCAAAAACACCATTTACACAGCAGACAATCTGTCCCACTCCACTCAAAAAACAAGTTTCCCACTCCTATCTCAAGAGATCAGTTCATTACAGAGAGGGAGAGAGAGAGAGAGAGAGAGAGAGAGAGAGAGAGAGAGAGAGAGAGAGAGAGGAAAGGAGAGGGAGAAGGGAGAGGGAGGAGAGAGAGAACATTGAGACCTGACAGGAGAATCAGTGCTAACAGAAGAGCTGGACCTGTAGTTGCACTGGGAGACTGTTCCACAGGAGACTCTAGCATTTGAATTCTACAGCAACACAACATGATCTTTTTTAAAACATTAACTTGGAATACTCAATCGCTAGAAAAACAAATCCTCAAAAGTGTTTTTTTATGTTTATATTTATAATAATAGTAGGTATTATCCTCAAGTATTGTGTATTGAGATCAGGATCTCAAATGTCTTTGTCAGAATAAGTATGGTTTCGATCTATGGTTAAGACCTTAGTTAAGACATTTTAAAATGTTCACTCCAGGGTGTAGTGAAGACTTTTTTTGGTGTGTCTTGAAATACTAAATATACACAATATACTGTTTGACGTATTTACGAATAACACAGTCAACGTTGGCCAAAATAGAGACCACAAAGTGTGTAGGCTATTGAAGTAAATGACATTTAAGCTCAGCTTAAAACAAGTTTTAAAAATATATATACAATTAAAAACCTAGGGTCCAAATCAGAAGACGCTGTTTTATCATTTCGGAGGGTATTGAGAGCTTTCTCAATCACATTATGAACATGTTTTATAGAAAAAACGCCGTTCTTGCCGCAAAGGTAACGTTATTATTCACGCCACACGTGCACGCAGCGCGAGCAGCTGCGCTTAATTGGACCTTTATATCATTAAGTGGACCTGAGAAGCGCCTGTTTAAGGTCATTAAAAATCGTAAAAAATGTCGTTTCGTGACACGGAAGTGTCACCGTAGACTTTTCCGAAATGTGGACGGCAGGAGCGGGATGGACGTTAGACGGAGCCCCGCCCTTCCCCGCGTCACCGTCCACGTCACAATCGCACTCGAACGAGTGCAAGAGGGCACGAGGTAGGACACGCACGAACGCTCAACCTGCCGCTGCCGCTCGCGCCTTCGCTCGCGCTGCCTCCACTAAATGTGAGTAGAGAAGTACTTATTAGCGCCGAAATGCCCCAGTTCGGATTGATTCTGCTCTTTTGACACGGTTCTGGTGGGTTGTCATTCAATGGTTGGTGACTCGATATGTGCATTCTCAGATTGTCAGGTTGTTCATCCTCACATCCACACCGTGACCCATAAATGCGCTTCGGAGATGCAACACGGAGACGAATATTCGGGTGGGTTTAATGTCCGTCTAAAAGGACATGGGCACCTTGAAACATCCTCACTGCTCGTGTTCTGACTGATTCCCTGCGCTGTTTCGATTCAGGTGTGACAACCATGTTGTCGGGAACACAGACTAGATAAATAACATCACAAATCGTAGATATTTCTAGGCAGGTTATTTGTGTGCGTGTGTGCCTATAATTAAACTGGCGTGGGGAACCTGTCTGAAGTATTCCGTCAAACTGACCGGTTGACTAAATGCACAGATCCTAAAACAACATGGGCCGCTTAGGCAAAGCAGCGTCGACCGGTTTAATTCTGTAGAACTGACAGGCGGTTTTAACGTGAAAATGTTGAAATCATCAGTACCCGAGCCTGTCATCCCATCACAGGACCGCTGTCGGAGACATCCGATCTCGATTAAATTAATGACCCGTTTTGTTCAGTCTTTTCCTAAAGTTGCAGCTCGCAGTCTGGTGCGTTTGGGTGAATTCGTATTTATTTATCGTGTTTGAAAAGATGCATCGCAAATAAACTCCAGGAGTTGGGCGGACCTGCTCGGTCTGCTCTGATTGCGCATATTTTGTTGTGCAGGTTGATTTTGGACTTTACCCCTCGACGGTCTTAGCCTCCGATTTTTAGAAAATGGAGAAGCTGTATTTTTATATGACTTGGAGATATTTAGGATGAACTGACATGGAAGAGTGCCGTTAATTAAGAGGAGCACAGATGTAGATGCAGAGATATCCGCCTTTAGCCACACACGATTAAGTTTTTATCGGACGGTAAGCTGCGGTACGGCAGCTGATTCTGAGCATCCTGTGCGGTGTCTCTGATAAAGATGCTAATTTCATTTCTGTTCCGCGGACACGGTGATCCTAATGTAAATCCTAATAATAGAGCGAGCAGTTTCTACAGTAACACGGAGGAGGTGACGCGCGTCTGCGCCCCTGGAAACACGGATGCTGTCACACCTGTCTGCCCAACCTGCACGGCTCTCCTGCACCTGCGAGTCTTGCGCACACACGTACACAAACGGCGTGCGAGCTCTGAGATAGTCGCTTATCGTGCGCAGAGCTCAATCTGACGCGTTTACGTTCGCGGTGTCGGACGTGTTCGGTCTCCCCGGTCCGGGAAGGCGGCGGTTAAAACGTCGTAGTGACCTTGAGCGTGCAGACACGGCCGAGCACGAGAGCAGACAGCACGAGAGACTTTCCCATGGGCCTCAGCAGGCCGAGGCTCCCTTGCTTCTCTCTCTCTCTCCCTCACACACACACACACACACACACACACACACGTTTAAATATATATGTGTGCGTGTGCGTACTGAGCTGACAGCACATGTGTTGTAGAGTCAGTAACCCCCATGTTACTGTTATCATCCAGGCTACTATGAGAAAACCACTGGTGCATTGAGGAACATCTGGGTTTGGCTGATTTCCTGCGAAGCAGCATGTCTCGTGTGTGAAAACCCCCACCTGGCGCCACTGTGACACCGTGTCTAGCTGAGCCATCCGCTATGGGTCTGGGGTGCCGCTCGGACTCGGACCACCGGGTGCAGGAATGCCAACGGACCCGGTGCGCCCGGAGAAAGCTGCAGCCGACGAGGGTGCTCACTCTCCTCCTCGGCATCCTGGCAGTGAGCTCCCTTCCCTTCTCTCTCCGTGCCTTCTTCTCATGGGGTTCTGCCTCCCAGTGGGAGGGGCCACAGGGCCCCGCCCCTCACAGGACTCTGCTGTCAGCGGCGGAGGCCAATGAGAGCCAGGGGGAGTATCCCGAGGATCTTTTCTCGTTGGAGGAGAGGCGGCAGGGCGCGGTGGTGCTGCACATGATCGGCATGCTCTACATGTTCATCGCGCTCGCCATGGTCTGCGATGAGTTCTTCGTCCCCGCCCTCACCGTCATCATCGAGAAGCTGGCCATCTCCGACGACGTAGCCGGCGCCACCTTCATGGCCGCCGGAGGCTCCGCCCCTGAGCTCTTCACCTCCGTGATTGGCGTGTTCATCTCCCACAGCAACGTGGGCATCGGCACCATCGTGGGTTCGGCTGTGTTCAACATCCTGTTCGTGATCGGCATGTGCGCCGTGTTCTCCAAGGAGATCCTCAACCTGACGTGGTGGCCGCTCTTCCGAGACGTCTCCTTCTACATCCTGGACCTGGTCATGCTCATCATCTTCTTCCTGGACAACTACATCAGCTACTTTGAGAGCATCGGCCTCCTGTTGGCCTATGCCACCTACGTGGTCTTCATGAAGTACAACTCGCACATGGAGTCCCTGGTCAAGGGCCTGGTGAACCGTAACCAGGTGGTGGAGGTGGTGGAGAGCCAGCCCAAGGTGAGTGCCTCTAAACCTCCACTCCCTCCTCCGCTGTGTTTCTCTCCTCATCTACACTCGTCCATCCACCCCTCCCTCTATCCTCTCTTCTTCTGCTCCTTCTATCCATCGCCCCATCCACCTGACACACACCTGTTCACCTCAGACGCCTGGTGCAGGGCAGGGGGGAGAGGGGCAGGTTTGGGGCGGTGCTCGGCACTGACGGAGCTGAGCTGACCGTAGCTGCCAAGCGATGGGGGCGCTAGAGAGTCTGCGTCACTGCTGCTTCCTGTCACCTGACATGTGCCAAAGACTCAACAACACAAGTGGCACACCAAAGAGTCGACCCTCCATGTTGCCTGGCAACCGCTAGCAGTTTGTTTAGTGGGCTAGGTGGCACTACTCGCGCTCACACACACACATACACACACACACACACACACACACATAAACTCATCAGTGATTTCATTTGTTGTGCGCAGATTAAATATTTCATCCACCTGCATGCTTTCCTGTGGTAAAATGTACCTTTATCAGACTGTGTGCTCAAATGCAGCTGCAGGACCCTGTCCTGTGTCCTGTAGGACTCCTCCCTGTCCTGTGTCCTGTAGGACTCCTCCCTGTCCTGTGTCCCGTAGAACGCGAAGGCCCAGAAATGACTTCAGGTTTGCATTGTGAAGTGTATGAGTGTCCACCAGCTTACTCTAAATAGCATCCCATCAAGACCTTAAACATCACTTTGCAAACACCAGTCCAGCTATTTACAGCTAATTGCTGCTGCAGTACCTTTTAATTTGTGTGTGTGTGTGTGTGTGTGTGTGTGTGTGTGTGTGTTATTTCTTTACTGCCATTCATATCTACATTTACAGCATGAAGCTCTTATCTGGAGTTAGGGCTGAACGATTTTTGAAAATAATCTAATTGCAATTTTTTATCTATAAATTGCGATTGCGATTTAAAATCGCGATTTTTTTCCCATTGTTCCACTTCTGTTTCGGCATTTTTTTTACAGCTCAGATACAGGGTTGCGGGGGGGGGGGGGGGGTGTAAACAGAGGCGGTCTTTGCATAGAGGCGTTGCTAGGCAATTGCCTTGGGCCCCTCCCACTGTAGGGCCCCCTTGTCTAGCTAAAGCCAGGTTCACACTACACGACTTTTCAGTCATCAGGTTTTTGTGCCGTTCGCACTACACGACTGGTTGTGCTGTAATCGCAAGTATTTCAGTTGTTGTGGCTTTCACACTACATGACTGATCGGTGACGTTGGCTCACGAATTAAACGACTGGGGAATCGCCGACTCATCTGGCTGTCCAAAAACACGAGAACACGAAAATGAAACACTCGCGAGAACCAGCAACACCACGAAGAAAATAAAAACAACGTACATGTACTCCACATTTTCGTTATTATTATTATTTTTTTTACCGTTTAACCACTCCATAGTCCCAAATTGCCAGAATTATTTCATCTCTCCGTTCCAGTGAACATAGATATAGTCAATCGCATTATTTCTCCAGTGCTGTCACAATAACTTAAACACAGTGTTGTAGTAAAGTTGTATGAATCTAGACGCTGCTGTTGACTCACAGTCGCCGACTGGGCTAGATATGAAACATGCTAGATATTAAACATGCTAGATATCTGCCGGTCGTCTGCGATGAGTTGGCGGCCACTCGGCGACGGCTCGGCGAGCGTCTTTCAGCAGTTCACACTACACGACTGAGCGAGCGCCGAATGATCCCCGATTTGCGTCCGACCACAGTTTCTGTCGGTGATCTACAAAAACAGTCGGCGACTGAAAAACCAGCCTAAAATCTTGTAGTGTGAACCTGAACTTATTTCTCGCATATTAATGTTGATGGGCCCCCTAGCTAAATTCGCATTGAGCCTCCAAATTGCTAAGTCCGCCACTGGGTGTAAAATGGACTAAATGTAAGTATTATTATTATATCGTGATCGATCGATCGCCTGTGGTTGGCGTCAGAGCGAACTACTAATTTTTTAGTCTAAGACGGTCAATGCGTGAGAGTTGGCAGCCCTGCAGGTATAGCAACTTGGCTAAAATATGTGCGTGAGGGCGTTTGGTAGCGCATATCCAGTGTGTTTAACAAAGCCATGAAGCCGGGCTTGTTCACTATATTAACGGACATCATGTCTTTCACTATGAACTCCGTTACTGCCCGAGTTATTTCAGCGTGCCGCTTCCAATTATATCCATAAGGAGTTACACTTTCAAACGGTTCGGTCAGTGAACCCTGTCTGCTGGACCGCGGTCAAGCTATCCGCGCTTTCGCGATTCATCCGCGCTTTAAATCTTATTGCGCCTATATGCGTGATTTTACGGTATTTCGCTGCTCACCGCATACTAAAGCTGTATAAGCGCAGAGAAACACTTTGGCGTATTTGAAGATGCAGCACTGGTCGTTGGCATTTTAGCCTTACAAATATCATAGGAGGCTTTGTGGTGTTTTTTTAATGGTGAAGGTTTGTAGTGTTACCTCGCGTCGTAGCAACAGTAGCAAAGCATGTTTTGCAGGGTACCTGACGTTGAGCAGCATCTTTTTAAAAGCCAAAGTAATTTCACACAACTGATGTGCTGCCCCTCTTTGGTATTAGACTTTCAGTTGTGTCAGCTTCTGTCGAGCCTGAAGCCGTTGTGCAACAAGTTAAAGTGCGCTGTGTTAACTTCACTTCTCCACCTCCCTGCCTCCTGCTCGGGTTTGCTCCGTTCGTCCTCGGCTCGGCTCGCTCCCAAGTCACGTGACCAGTTTAAATCGCAGCCTGTGCGATTAGACAATCGCGTTTTAAAAAATCGCGAAATTATCGCAAATGCAATTAATCGTTCAGCCCTATCTGGAGTTTTTTTTCATCTTCAGCGGCCTAAAAAGTGTTTAGTTGTCTCCATGGAAGCAGTCCTTACACTAGTACATTAGGCCAGAGTCTAAGGACACCATTAACCCACAACCCCAGAGCCGGAGTGGCTAATCGGGAGATTCGGGAGGATTCCCGATGGGCCGGCTCATGTCAGTTTCTAGTTTGGGCCGATTGGGATGGAAAAATAATTTTGGGCCGGATTTGGGCATGAAACTCCCGGGCTGAAAAAAGTGTCCCACTCCGGCCCTGCACAACCCTGTCACACAGAATATACACAGAGACACTACACATAAGTACTAGGAGAAAAAAATGTTCATGTATTTTTAAAACATGTTTTTCGAGAGACATTGTTTCAGTGCAAGCTGTTATCTGTAGATACAACATGAAGGATGTGAGATACAGCATTCAGTGAAAAAAGTGCTTGCAGGTAGGAGTGTGTCTGTGTTTGTGTGTGTGTGCGTGTGTGTTTGTGTGTGTGTGAGAGAGTGTGTGTGGAGGTCGGGGGCTTAGGACCTCACTCTGTACAAGCTGTAGATTATTTGGGAGTGTGTGTGTGTGTGTGTGTGTGTGGAGGTGGGGGGCTTTGGACCTCACTCTGTACAAGCTGTAGAGTATTGGGGAGAGTGTGTGTGTGTGTGTGTGTGTGTGTGTGTGTGTGTGTGCGTGTGTGTGCGTGTGCATGCATGTGTGTGTGTAGGATGGGGAGAGTGCTAAGGGCCGAGCTGCTTTTCTGAGAGGAAATGGCCGTATCCTCCTGCAGTTACATAAGAGAGAGATGACTGGGCTGCCAGGACCACACACAGCTTCACGTACCTTTAGATGGGAAACCATGGAGTTGCAAAGGACCACGTCATAGCACAGGCTGTGTGTGTGGGGACATTCACGTGTGTGTGGGGGCATTCACGTGTGTGCATGCTCGTTGGGGTGCATGCATGCACGTGTGTGTGTCTGTGTGGCATGCACGTGGTGGGGGCATGCGTGTGTGTGGCAGGGTTGGATGTATTTGCTTGGGACTTTGGTACTTGTAGCAGGAGGTGTAGTTGTAAAAGAGCAGAAGAAAGTGTAATGATGTCCTGTATCATCCATATAAACAGAGTGGTGCACACACTGGAGCTCAGAATCATTACTCCCATTACATTGGTGTACTTGGGGTCTGAGTCAAGTCTGATATTGGCGTACTGGGGCTCTGAGTCAGGTCTGATAATGGTGTACTGGGGGTCTGAGTCAGGTCTGATATTGGTGTACTTGGGGTCTGAGTCATGTCTGATATTGGTATACTGGAGTTCTGAGTCAGATCTGATATTGGTGTACTGGGATTCTGAGTCAGTACTGGGGTTCTGATCAAGGTCTGATATTGATGTACTGGGGGTCTGAGTCAGGTCTGATATTGATGTACTGGGGGTCTGAGTCAGATCTGATATTGATGTACTGGGGGTCTGATTCAGATCTGATATTGATGTACTGGGGGTGTGATTCAGATCTGATATTGATGTACTGGGGGTCTGAGTCAGGTCTGATATTGGTGTAGTGTGGGTCTGAGTCAGGTCTGATATTGATGTCCTGAGGGTCTGAGTCATGTCTGATATTGGTGTACTGGGGTTCTGAGTCAGGTCTGATATTGGTGTACTGGGGTTCTGATTGAGGTCTGATATTGATGTACTGGGGGTCTGAGTCAGGTCTGATATTGGTGTACTGGGGGTCTGAGTCAGGTCTGATATTGGAGCATTGTGGGTCTGAGTGAGGTCTGATATTGATGTACTGGGGGTCTGAGTCAGATCTGATATTGATGTACTGGGGTCTGAGTCAGGTCTGGTATTGGTGTACTGGGGGTCTGAGACAGGTCTGATATTGGTGTACTGGGGGTCTGAGTCAGGTCTGATATTGGTGTACTGGGGGTCTGAGTCAGGTCTGATATTGGTGTACTGGGGTTCTGATCAAGGTCTGATATTGATGTACTGGGGGTCTGAGTCAGGTCTGATATTGGTGTACTGGGGGTCTAAGGCAGGCCTGTTATTGGTGTACTGGGGGTCTGAGTCAGGCCTGATATTGATGTACTGGGGGTCTAAGGCAGGCCTGTTATTGGTGTACTGGGGGTCTGAGTCAGGCCTGATATTTGTGTACTGGGGTCTGAGTCAGGTCTGATATTGGTGTTCTGGGGTTCTGAGTAAGGTCTGATATTGGTGTACTGGGATTCTGAGTCAGGTCTGATATTGGTGTACTGGGGGTCTGAGTGAGGTCTGATATTGATGTACTGGGGGTCTGAGTCAGGTCTCATATTGATGAACTGGGGGTCTGGGTCAGGTCTGATATTGGTGTACTGGGGTACTGGGGGTCTGGGTCAGGTCTGATATTGGTGTAGTGTGGGTCTGAGTCAAGTTTATTTAGTTTCTAATAGTGATTATTCTGACCAGTATGTCGTTCCTGTTTTTAATGCCTTGATATTCTATAAATTGTGTAACCTCCTTGTATTCCTGGTGCATATAATGTCAGTCTGATCCTACAGACTCTACGGTACGCCCTCCTTAGTTTACCTACAGACTCAAAGGTACGCCCTCCTTCATGTACCTACAGACTCTAAGGTACGCCCTCCTTAGTGTACCTACAGACAAGGTACACTCTCCTTAGTGTACCTACAGACTCTGAGGTACACCCTCCTTAGTGTACCTACAGACTCTAATGTACGCCCTCCTTAGTGTACCTACAGACCCTAATGCAGGGGTCGGCAACTGGCGGACCGCGGTCCGTATCCGGACCCGAACGAAGTCCTGTCCGGACCCAATCTCATTCCTGATTAACTGGATACGGACCCAAAAAAAACATATTTATTCATTTTGACGGGAGAATTAATTTTAAACCGGAGTATTTATTTCAGGGCTATTGAAAAAAACACTCCGTCACGAGTGTTACGTTCACCACCCCAGCTCAACAACTTGCGTTCGCCACCCCCCGGACCTCAGGTGACAGCTATCTGCCAAAATTGGACCGCGGACAAATTTAGTTGAGTACCCCTGCCCTAATGTATGCCCTCCTTAGTGTACCTACAGACTCTAAGGTACGCCCTCCTTAAGCCTGGTTTATACTTGATGCATTGCGAGTGGTGTGATGGTCTGCGTGGCGAAAATTACGTAATCGCGGTGGCTCCACCCATGCACGAGGGCCTCGCACGCTGTCGATTGGCGAGGTCGTGCACCTCTCTCATTTTGTAACTTCACACGCCCCCCCTCAGCGCAATGAACAAAGTCATATTTGCAGGGTTCACACACCTTTACAAGGTGGAATTCAAGCACTTGTACATCACTTTCAAGGTCCATTTCAATATTTCCCAGCATGTTAAACTTAATTAAGTTAAATATTTATACATATACTATTTATACATATACTCGAAATGGTTCGAAATAATTAGCTTTTTATCACATTATTTAATGGTTGTTTATTTTCCCCAATCTTAACATCTTCATGTTCTCTCGTGTTTCGTCCTGGAATTACAAGAGGCTCATATTTGTTAACGTAATACAAGAGAACTGTTCAGCCAGACAGATATTTGTTGTGAAACGAAGCCTAAATTCCAGCACTCTTGTGCGGAGTCGCGCGCTACGGTCACTCGCGAAAGTATAATCCAGCCAGGCAGGAGGGAGGTCACTTCTATACGTAAAGTCCGAAAATCTGAAGGCGTGATGACCCTCAAGTCAATCAAATGACACCGCCATCATCCATCAAGCGTTGACGATCCAGTGAGAGGAGCATATTTCCTCAAAACGCACAGCGTGTGCGTGTGTGGTTTATTATGATTTGACGGATTTTCCCCCAAAAAAACCAAATGACGGAAATCCGTCGTAGTGACGGAGAACTTTAACCCATGTTATACTACCACATATCGTTTCGGAGAACACTGCAAAGAATGTGACGCGCCAAGTATAAACGCCTCTGTCGTTCGCAGAGTCACGCACTCAGTCTGATCACCATCTCCCAAACATAATCACACATTTACCATGAGCCTGCTCTTCTTCATTTACCCATCAATATGACTAATGCAACTATTATTATCATAGGATAGGGCTTAATTAATTAATATATAAGTAAATATATCTGATGAATATTGATAAGATTCTTGTTTATAACATATGTAATTAACTAAGTAAATTAGTTTACCACAATTTGGGTTAAAATGTAAAGGTTTGTATGCAACATAGTGTTTTGTACTGAGACCACAGGTGTTAAAAAGACATTTCTGTATACAGGGTAGAAAAGTTGAGAGTTGAAAAAAAGAGAGAAAAGAGAGACTGAGAATGAGAGGGTGTATAAACACAGAGGGAGTGTGTATAGAGACGTGTAGATTAGGGATGTCCCGATCCAGCTTTTTGAACTTCCGATCCGATACCGATATTTATTTGCACTTCCGATCCGATATCGGCCGATACCGATACCGGCCTATCCGAGCATGTATTAAAGTTTAAAGTTATTTAGCCAACTTACTTTGTTGTCAAACTCATGTTGAAAAGCGTTTTATTCTTGATAACAAGTAGCCAGCTGAATTAGGTGTGTTTGAATAATACACAGTGGTTGGTAAGGAGAAACTGACCTGTTTATTTAGCAATTAATAAACTCAAAATAGACAAAATATTAAATAACAAACAGAAATAGCATCAGTAAACCAAGGATTAAAAAGCCACAAGTGCAAATAATATTGTAAATTATATTAAAAAAGCAAAACACACAACCTGAGTGGAAAATAGTCTATTAACAAATAGTCTATTAACATTAACATCCATCAGTGCTCTTGAACAAGTGTAAACCAAAGCTTAAAAAAATCCGTGCACATATTGTAAACTAATTAAAAGCAAAATGCCTTCTACTCCACACTTTGCTGCTCCATCCCCATCTATACACTCCCTTCAATTCAAACGTTTCTGCCAGTGTTAGTTGTGTAGGACCTTTCTTTTTGTCTTCGGTTTTCTTTAGAAACTCGTCATGTTATTTATTTTGGTATTTCGCTAAATGCTTGATTAGATTGGTTGTATTAAAAGTTCTTACAGCTTTACCACCACGCTTGACTTTACTGTGGCATATGTTGCACTCTACATTTTCATCTTTGTCATCCTTTAAGGTAAAATAATCCCACACAACTGACATTTTTACCGATAACTTCAAATTTACACAGCGGTCCTAATGGTTAGGAGATGCTGCGAAGCTAAATTGGGGAGACGCTATGCTCGTGTGCTGAAGGTGTGCTGGAAAATGCGGACCGGATTTTACTCTCACTGGCAAAACCACAGCAAAAACTGGAATGGATTATCTAAATGGGTAAAAAAAACTGGATTGGGAGTCTGGATCGGCATTTTCTTGTGCCTGCCGATCCGATCCCGATACGCATTTTTTGCTAATATCGGCGGCCGATCCGATCCAAATATCGGATCGGGACAACCCTAGTGTAGATGTCGAGGGTAAAGTGAGTATGTGACGTGTGTGGGTAGGACCACAGGGTATGTGTCCTCCTCCACACATGTGACTGGACCCCAGTAACACCAGCAGCCATGACAGCTAAGCACAAACAAATCCTGTTGCATTTTTTAAAAGTCCTTGCAGATATTAAGACTAGACCACAGGATGGCCACTAATCTCATTAGACTCAACAGAGCAGTGACACTGATCTGGTAGTGGAGTCTGGGTGCTGGAGGGGGAGGTGTTTACCAAGCAGAGCAGTGCTGACCACATCTCTACCAGCATCACGGTGGGGTTTGAACAGGCCACCACACAAACCCTCTGGCCTACAACCACTGTGCCTGGGACTGCACACTACAGTAGCTGGCCTACAGACTCTAAGGTACGCCCTCCTTAGTGTCCCTAGACTCTAAGGACGTACTCACACTAGGCTCTGTGATCCGGGCCCGGGCACGGTTGCCTGCCGAAGCACGGTTCGTTTGGCTAGTGTGAGCGCTCCAACCGTGCCCGGGCCCGGATCAGTTAACCGTGCTCGGGCCCGCTTTGAAGAGGTGGGCCAGGGCACGATTCATGTGGACTCGGGCACGGTTCGCTTCTAGTGTGAGCGCTATCCGTGCCCGGGCCCGCTTGGTGCCTCGTCTGATTGGTTCATTTCGCTGGAACTCAAACATGACATCAGTGATGCGACGCTCACGTTAAACAGTCATAGCGGCAAAGCGATTAGCAGACAACCGTTGTGTTAAATTATCGATAAATCTGTGCTTGCACCGTGTTTCTGCACTCCCAAAACGACTCCAAAAATACAATAAAAAGAGAATCGTGAACTCTATAGTGTTGTGCGAGCGCGCTTTTTTCCAAATAAAGCGGCGTTGTGATGACGTAAGCGTGCTCGGGCCGGGTTGCTGAAGCGAGTGTGAGTGCAGGCCAGCGGGGGAGTGGGGAGGGGGGATAACCGGGCCCCAGCACGGAACAAGCAAACCGTGCCTAGTGTGAGTACGCCCTAAGATACGCCCTCCTTAGTGTACCTACAGACTCTAATGGCGCATTTCCACACGGGCCTGCTTGGCACGGTACGGTTCGATTCGCGACGGTTTGTGAGTGTTTCCATTAGTACCAGGTACAAGTTTGCCGATACCTTCAGGTACTTTTTTCGTACCTACTCGCTCGAGGTTCTAACCGTTCCAAAGCGGAAAACTTCTGTGACGTGGAGGAACAGCATGACACTGATTGGCCAGGGAGTGTCGTCACAGGTTGCGTCACAGGAGAGCGACTCCTCCGCTATCGACTCTCGTCCATTGTTGTACCGTGTTGTGGACGCATACAAATGATGTCACGACACTACAACCCGCGCGCCAACAGCGACTCCACCCACATTGTGGTGGTCCACCATTGTAATGGAAACACAACGCGACCGTACCGCGCCAAGCAGGCCCGTGTGGAAATGCGCCATAAGATACGCCCTCCTTAGTGTACCTACAGACTCTATGGTACGTCCTCCTTAGTGTACCTACAGACTCTACGGTACGCCCTCCTTAGTGTACCTACAGACTCTAAGGTACACCCTACAGCTGGTTCCATTTAGAAACAGCTAAATGCTGACTCTCCCTGCTTAGTTCTTACCTTGGGCAAAAGTGATTAGTTCCTAGTGTCCTAAGATTCCCCCCTGACTCATAGCTCTGCAGCATATCAGATAGATACACCATTAAGTGGTTTATAGACCAGTAATAACAGCTTGAAGTCTATCCTGTAGTGTCCTGGTAGCCAGTGTAAGACCTTAAGAATGGGGGATGATGTTTCTTCATTTGCTCCTAGTGAGAATTCTAGCAGCTGCATTTTGAATCAACAGCCTCTGGAAACACATAATGAACCTTTAGAATATTCGAGAACAATGTCTGCTTCCAGAGCCTGGCTCGGGGTGTGTGTGTGTGTCTGTGTGTGTGTGTGTGTGTGAGAGAGAGAGAGACTATTGTCCTCAGTGATCGAAAAACATCTCATGTTGGCATTTTGCTGATTCTTCTGTCAAAAAGCAAAAGCACAAATTGCAGTCTTCACTTGATTTGTTTTGTTTACTGAGTCTAAATAAAAGGTTAAAGTTACTGAGACTAGTGTTACTAGTTACTGATGTGTTACAGTTATTGAGACTAATGATAGGGTTAGAGTTTGAGTTTGTTTTTTAGGCATTTTTAGGTATTTAGCTGCATTGCTCAAATGGCCAAAGATGTGTGTTCGTTTGCTAATGTGTGTCTCTGTGGTAGTGTGTGTGTTTGTGTGGTAGTGTGTTTGTGTCTGTGTGTGTGTGTGGTAGTGTGTTTGTGTCTGTGTGTTTATGGGTTACTTCATAACCTCAGATGGATGGACATTTACAAGCTGTAAATGTTTAACTACATGAGAATTTTTCTAAATGCATAAAGAAATGCAAACAATGACCAGGAGACAGAGGGACGTGCACACAGAGGCAGCTGGCGTGGCACCACACACCCGCTCTGCTGACTCAAGTGTGTGAGGGGATCTGGGGAACAGGGAGCCTTTTCATCATCAGACTGTGTGTGCAGGGTGAGATTCACCTTCAGAGATTCAGAATGACCAAACACGTTATTCTGCCTCACTCAGGGGACAGTGTGTTCAAAATGAAAAACAGATGCCTAGTCATGTGTGTGTGTGTGTGTGTGTGTGTGTGTGTGTGTGTGTGTGTGTGTGTGTGTGTGTACATGTGAGAGCGTGTGTGCATGTGAGTGTGTGATTGCCTGTATGTGCATGTGAGTGTGTGATTGCCTGTGTGTGCATGTGAGTGTGTGTGAATATATGTGCTTGTGTGTGGGTGCATGTGAGTGTGTGTGCTTGTCTGTGTGTACATGTGAGAGTGTGTGTGTGTGTGTGTGTGCATGTGAGTGTGTGTGCTTGTCTGTGTGTGTGTGTGTGTGTGTGTGTGTGTGTGTGTGTGTGTGTGTGTGTGTGTGTGTGTGTGTGTGTGTGTGTGTGTGTGTGTGTGTGTGCGTGTGTGTGCACTTGTCTGTGTGTAAATGGAGTGTGTGTGTGCATGTGAGTGTGTGTGTGCTTGTCCGTGTGTACGTGTGTGTGTGTGTGTGCTTGTCCGTGTGTACGTGTGTGTGTGTGTGTGTGTGTGTGTGTGTGTGTGTGTGTGTGTGTGTGTGTGTGTGTGTGTGTGCGCGTGCTTGTTTGTATGTGTTTTGGTCACATACTGCATACAGTATACTGATTTGGGGCCCAATCAGTACTCAAGTAGTATGTGTTAGTATGTAGTAGTATGTGTTAGTATGTAGTTTTGAGCACAGTCAATAAATTGTGTCTTTTCTGGCTATTTGCCTCATACGAAAAGCAGTTTAAATGCAGAAAGGATATATATATATATATATATATATATATATATATATATATATATATATATATATATATATATATATATATATATATTATGTTGCACTTTTGACACAGATATCTGTCTTAAAATTTTTGAGGGATATAAATCCAGTTCATAACTGTTTGTTTTGTTTATATACTTTATTTTGATAAAACACACTGTGCAGCAGATAAAGCATGTTTGTCCAGTTATATGTTTATATTATTCTTGTTTGTCTGTGCATGTTTGAGTGTGTGTGTATATATGTGTGTGTGTTTGGGTGCTCATCTGTGCATGCGTTTGCATGTATGCGTGTGTGTGTGCGCGTGTATGTGCACGTGTATGTGTGCGTGTGTGTGCATGCGTGTGTGTACATGTGTGCGTTTGTGCATGTGTGTGTGTGTGTGCATGTGTGTGTGCGTGTATGTGTGTGTGCATGCGTGTATGTGTGCGTGTGTGCGCGTGTGTGTGTGCGTACCTGTGTGTTTGTGTGTGTGTGTGTGTGTGTGTGTGTGTGTGTGCATGTGTGTGTGTGTGTGTGTGTGTGTGTGTGTATGTGTGTGTGTGTGTGTGTGCGTGCATGTGTGTGCGTGTGTGTGTGTGTGTGTGTATGTATGTGTGTGTGTACAGAACCTCCTGTTCACTCAGGAGCCCGGTGTGATTACTGGCACCCAGAGAATGCTGTGACTCATCCTCCAGTCCTTATTGTGCTCCAAGATTCTCTGTAAAATACTTTTTTGAACTTTTGAAATTTTGCTGTGAAGACTTTCTACTTTGCCTCAGCCGATACATCAGAGTGATCATATTTTTCCTTTGGCAATACTACCTCTTCAAAATACACAAACAGGTCTGGATAACTAGATATCACAAGTTCCTCTATATCTCCTATAAAAAGTGCTACTAAATCTGCACTAATCTGTTGAAATCTCTAGTAGCAAGAATGTTTCCCGTTACCCGCATGCTTCATATTCCTGGAGTGCCTGAGTCTGGTCTTCATGCTGGAGTCACTCCCTCTCTCACCTGGAATTTACTTTATGAACCTTTCCACATAACATTATCATTTTCACACCTCTAATTCCACTTTTACATACAAATAACCCTGACAAGTATGTAATCGGTAGCCTGTTCAGGAACGCCGGAACGCGCGCTTCAAAATTAAAAGGTTCCCGGATCCTGTTCCGCTAACGTGAGGTTGTTGAGGTTCAGGTTGGTCTAATCCCTAACCTGAGCGCGGCCATCAGCACATTACTGGATACGAGGGGAGTGTCCGTGACTTTGGGGGTTGGTGGACCCATTTCCCTTCAAACACCAACAAACCCAAAGGTTTCGTAACATTCCCAACAGAAAATACAAAACAGTATAGATAACAGCAATCCAGAAGTTTAAGTTTCATGCCAACCACAATCCTCCATGCTGACCTCTACATTCACATTCACTTTTTTTCCCCCGTGGCCATTTTGACAAGTCACTGGATGCAGTCAGGCCTCCTCCTAGTGAATATAATGGTATTGTAATAGTGTGTGGATATAGGATGAATATGATGTAGGACATTATATGATACAGTGCACTGTATGTCAAATCAGATCAGATCAAACTGGTTTTATTGTCTGTGTGTGTACACGTGAGAAAGGGGAGTGGCTCACTGCTTACATTCTTGCAGTACAAAATATACTTGTGAATGTATTATGTATGTATCCAAAAATATACATATGTGCAAGAGTGTGTGTGTGTGTGTGTGTGTGTGTGTGTGTGTGTGTGTGTGTGTGTGTGTGTGTTTGGGGGGGGGGGTTTCAGGCTGATTCATGCACTGAGAGGTGTGAGATTAAGGTTTTGTGTGATTCAGAGTGGTGAATGGTGTGTTTGGTTGTGTGATTCAGAGAGGTGAATGGTGTGTTTGGTTGTGTGATTCAGAGAGGTGAATGGTGTGTTTGGTTGTGTGATTCAGAGAGGTGAATGGTGTGTTTGGTTGTGTGATTCAGAGAGGTGAATGGTGTGTTTGTGTGATTCAGAGAGGTGAATCGTGTGTTTGGTTGTGTGATTCAGAGAGGTGAATGGTGTGTTTGTGTGATTCAGAGAGGTGAATTGTGTGTTTGTGTGATTCAGAGAGGTGAATTATGTGTTTGTGTGATTCAGAGAGGTGAATGGTGTGTTTGCTTGTGTGATTCAGAGAGGTGAATGGTGTGTTTGGTTGTGTGATTCAGAGAGGTGAATTGTGTGTTTGGTTGTGTGGTTCAGAGTGAGGAAGTGTATTTGGATGGTGTACGGCAGCACCACTCTTCTCTACTAATCATATTAAAGTGCTAAAAGTAGCAAGTAAACAACATGGATCAAAAATCCAGACTTGATTCATTAATGTTTCATGTCTCAGAGAGGCCAGCGAGAGGGGTTGCAGTGAGAATGAGTCTCAAACACAGTGGACAAGTGTCTCAGGCACAGTGGACAAGAGTCTCAGACACAGTGGACAAGAGTCTCAGACACAGTGGACAAGAGTCTCGGACACAGTGGACAAGAGTCTCGGACACAGTGGACATGAGTCTCGGACACAGTGGACATGAGTCTCGGACACAGTGGACAAGAGTCTATCCAGGAAACTTTAAGGAGCTTTTCGTGGTCAACCTGCTTTCAGTGAAAACCTGTCACCGTGGTAACTTAAACTCTGTGTGTGTGTGTGTGTGTGTGTGTGTGTGTGTGTGTGTGTGTGTGCTCTGTTGTCTGTTGGCTTAATTACAGTTACTCTAAACCATTGTACCATTGCCCAAGCTCATCTCCTTCATAGGATGTCTGTGCTGTATGGACATGTGCACTTTAAGCTGAAGAGTTTATCTGGACAGTGTCCTCAGACCCCAGTAGAGAACGCCTGTTTGATCTCTGAACATTTACCTAGAAATAAAGGCTGTACATGTATGATTGTGGTTGCTACACGCTGTACATGCTGTACACATGTATTACACATTCATTGAAATACCTGGACCCCATGCTGCATTCCACATCTTCTTTCTATGTCCTGCGTGTGTGTGTGTGTGTATATATATTTGTGTCTACATATTTGTTTTGGTTGTGTGTGTGTGTGCGTGTGCGTGTGCGTGTGTGTGTGTGTGTGTGTGTGTGTGTGTGTGTGTGTGTGTGTGTGTGTGTGTGTGTGTGTGTGTGTGTGTGTGTGTGTGTGAATCTTTTCTGGAGGGGTGTGTGTGTGTGTGTGTGTGTGTATGAATCATTTCGGGTGTGGGTTTGTGTAATAGTGAATGTATGTGTTTTTCAGTTTGATTCCAAGCAGCAAGGTCAGCTGCAATGGAGACCGAAGGTAAGGACAGTAAAAAGAAAGAGAGAGAGAGGGAGGGAGTGTGTGTGTGTGAGAGAGAGAGAAAGAGAGAGAGAGAGAGGTAGAGATATAGAGTGGGTTTGAGTGAGACGAGAAGGATAGAGTGAGAAATAAGGAAGGAGAGAGCGAGGGAGTTAGAAGGAAAGAGAAAGATAGAGAGAGAGAGAGAGAGAGAGAGAGAGAGAGAGAGAGGAGAGAGAAATTTGAGGCCCAATCAATGTGAGCTATTTTAAAAGAAAAGTGAATTAGCTAATGTAGTAGACACTATACAGGCAATTCACCAAGGACATGGCATTCTTTTCCTTACTAAGGCATGATGTGATCTGTGTGCGGGTGTGTGTGTGTGAGCATGCGCGTGTATGTATGTGGTTTGTGCATATAGAAATATTTTTGTAACACCAGTTTTTGCTCTGCAGTCCATAAGTAATAATTTGAAAACAGTCCAGGGTAGAAATCCACAATTCTATCTCGATGGAGCACTACAGTGCTCTGGCGTATTTACGACCAGGACCTGACCCAACCACGACCCTAACCTGTCCTCACCATGGTGCTCTGAAAAAGTGACATGAATGTTTACATGTCCAGGGTGTTGGAATCAGGAAAGTGTGTCAGGCTAAAGCCCTAAAGACCACCTCATCTCTGACACATGGTCCAGTTACGCTAAAACCTCTCCCTGACGGTGCTAAAGGCAAACACCTCTGATGCCTGGCAGACATGGAGACGGATGACACCCAGGGCTGCTGGTGTGTGTGGCTTTAGACACTCCACCGTATGATTGTGTGTGATGGTCATACTCCTGCGTATAGTGTCTCTGCTCACTGCTATAGAAGTTACACAAAGGTATATAGGCTGAGGCTGTTAATAGATTATAGATTCTATCCATATTAAATATACCTATTTATGGCTGTATGCCTTATGTGCTGCACATTTACTGTTCTGTGTATATGTGCATAAGAGAGAGAGAGAGAGAGAGAGAGAGAGAATGAGAGAAAGAGAGAGAGGGCGTGTCTGAATGTGATATCTTGCAGACCTAGCTCAAGCTCCCTGTTACTCTATAGCCCAAAAGGGTTCAGTCAGGTTCAGAAATGAGCTGTGTGAAAGCCTAATTATCCAAATGACTCAGTTCACTCCATGAACCTGTCCAGCGGTCTGGGGTCACGACACAGCCAGCTCACCAGTCAGTTGGCCCTCGTCACTCCAGGGTGACCCTGACACACACACACACACACACACACACACACACACACACACACACACACACACACACAGCTGTGTGTGTGTGTGTGTGTGAGAGAGAGAGAGAGAGAGAGAGAGAGAGGCGGCTGCAGGTTGACTCACTTGTGTCATGGAGATAAATTTGCTGGATGGGTTGGGGATGAATCTCGAAATTGAAAGAACTAGAAACCAGACTGGCTTCACAATGGAAGTGGAATCTGCTCAGAGCAGCAGAATCGAGTTTCTTTTATTCCACAGACGCCCTTTCCCAAACAAACAAACCAAACAGGCTGGACCTCTCTAGTCTTTAACATTATTGTGCTCAGCTGTACCGTGTATTTGAGCATGAGTGTCTGGGGCTGGGGTCCTGCGTCTGTCACCTCATACAAACCACTAGATTGTATGGTAATCAGACAGAACTGGGAGCATGGCCAGAGAAGAGCTCTGCTGCCTGTTGGTTTGTATGGTAATCAGACAGAGCAGAGGTATGCAGCCTGTTGGTTTGTATGGTAATCAGACAGAGCAGGGGTCTGCAGCCTGTTGGTTTGTATGGTAATCAGACAGAGCAGAGGTCTACAGCTTATAGGTTTGTATGGTAATCAGACAGAGCAGAGGTCTACAGCCTTTTGGTTTTTTGGTAATCAGACAGACCAGAGGTCTACAGCCAAACCTCTGCAAACTTCTGCTCTGTCTGATTGCTTCTCCCACCACCTACCGTTGTCAAGAGAGCTGCTCTAATAAATCTTCTCACTCTGCATTCTGAGATTTCTCTCACTGTAAAAAGCACACAAATGCTTGTTGATTTTACTTTTTAATTTAAGTTAATTACACAAAACTGTATGAAATGCAGTTAAATTTACTTGGGTATCCTGCTTCCTGAGGCTTTCATTTAAATTTAGAAAATTATGTAGAATTATTACAGATAGAATATATCCGTGCAGTAGCCAATTAAAGAATGAGGATATATCTGAATTTATTTTTGTTCACGTGTGACCCCTCAGGGTCATTCAGTATAATTTTATGTGGAGGTCAGTCTCACTGCCTGATGTGTTTGTACTTCACTAATTAGTCATTCTAATTACTTCAGGAAAATCTGCTCACTAATTAGCAAGTTGCTTGATTTCTTGTTTGCCTCCATTTGCTGCCTGTTGAAATGTGTGATTACCTCGCAGAAATCATTGTGGGTAGATGTAAAAAATCAAAGCTGTTTTCCGCTGAAGATGCACGTCAGAGAGGTCAGACATTAGGGAGGACTGTGCAATGCTTACGGCTCATTTTACTTAATCAATTACCATTTTCTAAAGTTTGGGCTGGATTTTTTTCGGTTCCTGAATTAGCACATTAGAGAGACTGGCTGTTGTCAGTCTCTCCTGGACAGCTCAGGAGAGACTCTAATCCTACTGCTTGCTAACTGTAGCTTTAAAATCTCCATCCACCTACCACCTGCAGTCCAAAGCTTTTAAAATCTTCATCCACCTAGCAGAATGCTGACCATAGCTTTAACAGCTTCATCCGCTCACCAGCTGCTGAATGCGTATGCTCGAGCGTGCAGTGAATTTGCTGGGTGCTGCTATTTTTAGCTGCTATTTTCCGACACCATTGAGTGATTCATGTGCACATCACACCCCCACCGCGATCCTGCAGCTCAGTAAAGTCTTTGGGAAGGCACTGCATCAAGAGGTCCTGATTGATTTTAAAACCTGCTGGGAACGACCTTCCACGAGCTCCTGCTGTGATTTAGTTCAGCGTGGAGTGCTCATCTCAGATCGGACCCAACCTTTCCGTGAACTCGTCCGACAACCATCAGAGGGGAGAAGATCCGAGGGAAAGGTCCAGAATTAGTCAGCAGTGCGGTCCTGTTAACATGGTGTGAGCAATCACATTCCATAAACTCCATGATCATGTTATCTGGGTCAACCCCTGAAGGTTGAACATGGTGCATGGAAAGCATGGTATATCAATGAAACCTGAAGATACTATACTGTAGCTTGTGTTTCACAGTGCATTACAATGAGAAGGGTTACAGTGAGAAAGGTTACAGAGAGAAGGGTTACAGAGAGAAGGGTTACAATGAAGCAGTTACAGTGAGAAGGATTGCAGTGAGAAGGGTTACAGTGAGAAGGGTTACAATGAAGCAGTTACAGTGAGAAGGATTGCAGTGAGAAGGGTTACAGTGAGAAGGGTTACAATGAAGCAGTTACAGTGAGAAGGATTACAATGAAGAGGTTACAGTGAGAAGGATTACAATGAGAATGTTACAGTGAAGCGGTTACAATGAAGAGGCTACAATGAGAAAGTTACAATGAAGTGGTTACAATGAAAAGGGTTACAATGAAGCAGTTACAATTTAATCTCTTCTTCAGGAAGCCAAAGTAAAATAATTGGAGGCTGAATATTTCTGTCCAATCTGTAACATCGTTGTGGTTGTTTTCTGGTGAAAGAAATGAACCTCACTTAGAATGTGGTGGCGAGTAACTAAAACACTCTAGATAAACTAAAAAAGAACACAAACTCAGTACAAACACAAACCTCAAATTCAACTGAATAAAAGTCCTCAGAGTGATGCACGACATTCTGGCAGTCTTCACAAAGCTCCTTTATGCTCTGTGACAGTGTGACTCTCACGAGTCCAGTGGCAGATCACACACAAGACTCTCCCTGGCAGTGTGTGGGGGACTCCGCCCACTGTGGTGTCAATGCTGATTGGTGGAGTGAGTACTCTGTCACCTAGCACCACCCTGGCGTCTCCGTGGAGCCATGTCGGTCTGTTTCATTCGTCATCTCCACCCGCTAGCGGTGTTGCTCTCAGCAGACTGGGTGCGTCCAGCAGGGGGCAGGATTCTTTGTCACCTGCCTGTGATGCGGTGATTGATGCCATACGGAATGCCATATTTCTTTGGAAATGAATAGCCAGGGTAGCCTTTAGACTCACAGCACCCAAGCAGACAAAAGCATTAACAACATGCTAGACATCAGTCTGGGTTCCTTTCAAGGTTTCTTCCTCATACTCTTAGTGAGTTTTTCCTCACTAGTTTTCTTTGGCGTACTCACTGGGGGCTTGGAATCAGATGTCTGTAAAGCTGCTTTGTATCAATGGTCGTTGTGAAATGCGCTACAAAAAAAAAAATCCTTTGACTTGATACTTCTGTCCTCAGTACAAATTGTTCTACTTGTTGGCAGCCATTGGAAACCCCTCTCAACAGAACGAGGCAGTTTTGCTAATTAGTTGCGTAGCAGTTTTTCATTCGTGATGTATCTTACTGCAAACTGCCTGACTTTGCACTGACCCCTGTTATGCTATCGTATCATTTTAAGACGTGGGATAAGATCCTCTAGTCTGTTTGCCAGCTGCATTTGTCTGTGCCTGTCTCAGGGTAAACAGTGCCTGATTTGGGGTTAACAGTGACTATCTCTGTATCAACAGCACCTGTCTCTGGATTAACAGTGCCTGTCTCTGGATTAACAGTGCCTGTCTGTGGATTAACAGTGCCTGTCTAGGGCTTAACAATGTATTAGTCATTGATAATGTGATTGATAAATCACTGACTGATAAGCTGTGAAGCTGCATTCTGAGTTGTAATGTAGTGTAAATGACAACAACCCCCCGACACTAAAACCTTGGTCCTGTTGGTCATTGTCCTTTATTTGTTTGTCTGATTTTCTTTGTGTTTGTGTGGAGTCAAACGCAATGGCGAAGTGTACCAGTCCGTGTTCATGTGGACTTGCCTCACGTTACTTGTCTCTCTCTCTCTTTCTCTTCTCTCTCCCTCTCTCTCTCTCTCTCTCTCTCTCTCTCTCTCTCTCTCTCTCTCTCTCGTGCTGTCTCTGTTTTCCGTTAACTCCGTAAAGGTTAGTCCAGTGGGAGCAGAGGATGAGAACAAACTGGCGGTAGGTGGAGTCTGCGTCCGTGTGTGTCTTCACGTCTACATGTTTGTTTGTTTGTTTGTTTTTTGTTATGCATCTTTTGAGCGCCATGGAGGGGCCGTTTTCTATCCGCTTAGGGTCAAAGGTCCATCGTATGGCATGCTCGACCCCTGACCCTGAGTCATGTCATGAAAATAAGGTCAACCTCCCTGCCTTTCCTGTTGTGGAGAGCATCAGTGCCTGGTGGTCATGTCATTATCATGATTATGAGTATCTTCATATGTTTTATTACAGTACATATACATTGTAAACTAAGTGCTCCCGTGCCTGCATGAGTGGGTGTTCTCCGGTCGACTGCTTGGATCATTGATTGGTTCATATTGTTCTTTGGTGCGCATCCGACAGCCTGTTAAAGACAGCCCTGCAGGGGCAGTGGGATACCCCCCCACCGTGACCGTCCTCCCACAGAGACAGCCATATAGACACACTGGGATACCCCCCCACCGTGACCGTCCTCCCACAGAGACAGCCATATAGACACACTGGGAAACCCCTGAAGACTGTCCTCCCACAGAGACATGGTGTCAAACCTCAGTGGGGTATGAGGACAGGGGAGTAGGGGTTTAATATTAGTGATAATATTAATCTACCTTTTCTATGTTTGAATTGAGTAGTTGTCACTATGCTTACTGTTTAACATTTCTCTTGTAAGTCATATTATGTTGATCCCGGAAATGAGGATTTTCAAGCATCTCAGATTGAAGGAAAAACACAAGATGAAGTAAAAACTGGCAATGTGACTGAGTTGGAAGCAGACCGCTACTGTGCTTGGTGTGGATTATATGCTGGGAGTGTAATCTGTATGTAGCAGCTCAGTGTTCTTGTACATCACCCATTGAAAAACATGATAGAAGTATTCTGGTCATCTTTTTTTTTTTATTTCAATTTAAAAGGCAACACCAATGAAACTACAAAAAGATATATATGTAATTTGGCAGCTGGTTTTGTATTGTTTTGATGGTTTATGACTATAAACAGGGGAAGTGTCTCTGTAAATCTCAGAAAAGATGCTTCTGAATGTCTTAGGGTTAAAGTCATTTAACCAGATTAGCATGGTATATCAGTGAGTGTATTTACCCAGATTAGCATGGTAAATCCATGAGTGTATTTACCCAGATTAGCATGGTAAATCAGTGGGCATATTTACCCAGATTAGCAAGATAAATCAGTGGGCATATTTACACAGATTAGCATGGGATATTCGTGAGTGTATTTACACATATAGGCATGGGGTATCAGTGAACGTATTGTTCTTTCTCTTAACTGTATCAGAAGTGCCAAAACATGAATCAGAGACACAGGTGTTGTAGCAAGTTGTGACTAGCTGGTTTAACGTATTGTAGGTACTTCATGTAGATGGATAGGTTAAATCAACCATGTCATCCAGGCTGCCCTGTTTTCCCTAAAACAAAGATTAGTATTGTTGATAAAACAGTGAAGATATATTTATATTTGTTAGTTATATTTGTAACTTGTTCCACAGGAACTAAACTCTCCTAGATGGTGGCTCATACGTCCATGAATAAAGAACTAATGGGTGAGCCCGGTTCTGACGCACCGTGGCGATTAACCCAACTCAAGAGGTGCAGAGCCAAGCAAGTCAGAGCCACGAGGCCGTTGTTGTTGCTATTTAAATTGTCTGTGTTTACCTGTGATGCACATAATATCCATGCGTACGCACACGCACGTGCACACACACACACACACACACACACACACACACACACACACACACACACACACACACACACACACACACACACACACACACACACACACACAATAACACCTGCATGAGCCCCACACAGCTAACTCCTCCTCATTGTTTGGACATGTTGCTATGATGATGATGATGCCCTGCCAGTCTCAGCCCTCGAGCTCCTCCCCATATCAGCAACACCAATGGTGGAGATGCATTTTTGTTTTTGTTTGATTGACTTGCCTCTTATCCTATTGTAGGCCAAGCCCCGACTCCAGAGGGGAGGGAGCTCCGCCTCCCTGCACAACAGCCTGATGAGAAACAGCATCTTCCAGCTGATGATCCACACACTAGACCCACTTAGTGAAGGTAATGTATACACACACACACACACATACACACACACACACAGACACACTCGTGTGCACATGTACATATGCAAGCTGTTATTGCCCCAGTGATGAGCACAGAATAAATGTTTAATTATGTGTATGGGAGGGGCTGATTTAGTTTGTATTTGAACATGTGAACTGACCGTATACTCAAAATGAAAACCACAGTTATGATGAGTCTGTGTGAAGGTATCAGCATTCAGTCATACATTCGGATTTATTTTACTGAGGATTACGCACTGTTTCTTTTTAATGTCCAAAGTTTACAGTTCAGTAGCGTATATAGGTCAAAAATAAATACCTGTTTTTAAAGAATTGCATGGGTTGTGTTACATTTTACGATTTTGTGTGATGTGGTAGACAGTGTACCATAAATGACACACTGTTTATGTGAAGATTTGATCCATGTGTATTAGATTGTGCCCTGTGAATAATCTTCAGTATGTTGTCACAGATCTAAATTCTGTATGACATCTTGGAAACAAATGTTTAATAAAAGAATGTCATGTTTCATTTTCGTATCTGAAGGTTTAACTACAGCCTTGACGATTCGCTCTGCACAGACACAAACATGAAACTGGAGTGTGTTTACAGTCTTATGTTCACTAAGTTATTAAAAATGTTTTTTACCTCCAAAGATCACCTATAACTCAAGTAGAGTTATCTGTCCCTCCTTAAATACATCTAGAACACAGGCAGTGTTATCCATGCCTCCTTAAGTATGACTAGAAGCAGGAGAAATGAATGTGTCTCCAGGGGCATGTAGTGCGGTGTTTGTGAGTGACATTGGTGTGAATGTGCATTGAGATCTCGGCGCCAGTCTTTAGAACCAGCCATTTAAAAGGCCCTGCATGTGTCAGTCTCATACATAATTGTACAGTATGAAGTCTGATACAGCCTTTTCTTAGTTAAAACCTTCCAGCTGCTAAAAATAAACTCCCAGCTCTCTGACTTTAAAAGATGCTATACAGAAACTTTCTACTGCTCTGAGGTTAGTCCTCGCATCTGTTAATCCAACACAAAAGGTCGTAGGTGTCTGTTCTGGTCGAGGCAGACTGTTAGCATTCCCACACTATGAAACGCTCACAGTTCACCCAGTGTGACACAACGTCCAGCGCTTATGCCAGTTCCTGCTGAACACACCCGACAGTCTTCAGGTGCTTCTGAGCTGTGAACTGCTTGTTATCCACAGCTGTTATCAACTTTCTTACTCTTTTCCTGTTTCTCCCCTTGTCTTCTTTTCTGTCTGTCTGTGTCCTCAGAATTTGCTGATTCTGGTGAGTGAAACATTTTCTAAACCCCCCACCCCCACCCCACCCACCGCCATACCTCTCCTGCCTGTCCTCTCTCTGACACACGGAGACTTGCGCACATGTCTGTCCTCACCAGTAATCAACAATAACGACTCTCATTTTACTTCTGTTTGAATTGTTTGTTTGCTTGATTTGTTTTGTTTATTTATTTTTTGTTTGTCTCCCTTCCTTCGGTGTATTGCCTGCTAGGGTTTGCCTGGATGTCATTTTGACTGTTTGGGTTTGCTTGCCTGGTGTGTGTGTGTGTGTGGGGGGGGGTCTAATCTATTTCTTTCTCTTTGTCATTAGCCATTTTGCTAACAGCCTGTATCTCTCCACCAATAGCTGTTCACAATTATTTAACCCCTTACCAGTCTGTTCTTCAGTCTGTGTGTGGTTGAAAGTGGAAAGTGTGGTTGAAAGTTTGTGAAAGTTTCCTTGTGTAGTTTAGATCAGTAATCTGTAGACATGTCATTCATGGGAGAGTTGCTAGAAGGAAGCCTGTGCTCTCTTAACCAGAATCTCCTGCCATCAGTCAGGAAGTTGAAGTTAGGACGGAAATGGATTTTCTAACAAGACAACGGCCCAAAACAATTCAGCAAAACTACCAAGGAATGGGTTAAAAGAAAAGATTTGTATTCTGGATTGGCCCAGTCAACGTCTGGACCTCAATCCTGTAGAAATGCTGTGGAAGACGTGAAGCGGGTGGTGCACACCAGATGTTCCTCCAACCTCTCTCAACTGGTGGAGATCTGCAAGGAGGAGTGGGCAGAAATCACAAAAAGTAGACGTGAGACACTCGATTGTGTTTTCAGAAGACATTTGGTTGGTGTAGCAGTTGCAGAAAGAGGTGCCATAAGATACTAACTAAAAAGCTTCACAAACTTCTGAACTTGGCAGATTTTCAGTTTTCGGAGAGAAAAATGACGTTTTATTCTGTGTCCCATATTTTGAAGGTTCAGCTTTACAAATTGAGATTTGGATGTTTATTTCATAAGAATATTTTTATTATTTGTAGAAAACAATGACCATGTTTGGATTTTTCACACACACAGCAGCACTGTATATATAGATTGCAATGTGTCATGTGGACTGTATCAATGAATCTCCCTGCTATTTGGATAGTAATGTGATGTATGTTACTGTGATGGGTTCCCCTTTAAGACAGGTAATGGGGTAACGGGGTAAAGGGATGACGGGGTGATGGGGTAATGGGGTTATGGATAATGACGGGTGATGAAGGGAACACCTGTTAGACCAGAGGTTCATCTGGAGATTTCTCTGAAGCTACTAGGACACTATGTCATTTGTGCTATTTAACTTTGTACTATTTAAAAAATTAATTTACAGTTAAATTAATGGATTGGCCTAAAAAACAAATTGAAAAACATGGAAAAAATGTCAAGAAACATCATTATCTGAAAAATATGTTCAAACTTTGTTACATAAGCATTTCACCTTGTCAAACTTTCTGACAAGGATATGGCAAAGAATAGCCTTTTTCTACATTCTGATTTTTATGGGCACGACACAGAGGTTTAGAACAAACTGTTCAGTCAATATTCATTTCTTGCTATTGTGTGCACACCACTGCAGTTACTTCTGTTTATGAATTGACTGGAAGCAGATTTTAGCAAGCGATTTAGGGGCGGGGCTATAGATGGTGAATCATCACATGGAACAACCTACTGTCTGTTTCCACGACAAACGTAGAACACAGCAACCTAATTAGCACACAAAAGAACTAGCTAAGTATATGTTTCTCCTTAGCCACTGCAATTACTTTAATCTCCATTAATCCATTTACATTTCAGTTGTTCACCAGCGTAGAACTCTCTGTCTGAGCTGGAGTCCTTTTGCTTAATAAGGTTTCATATGTCATGCCCATGAGGCCAATACTAATGTGACAGTAAATATGCACATGTGTGATCTGAATGGGTATCACAGTATGACTCTCACAGGTCGTCATAGCTCTTCCTAAAGCTGTTCAACCCCACTCTTCCCGAAGCTGTTCGGCTAGAACTTCCTTCCAGCTTTCTGATCAGTCTGTGCTCTACCCAGACTGCTTTCCTCTGTGATTCCCACAAGAGTCTGCTGACGCTGACACCCAGACGTCCGTGAGATCTGGAGAAGGCCTCTCAAACGGAGACGAGCGCTTCGAAAGCAGACATGCTGTCAGCAAAGCTTTACCAACAGAGCCACAAAGCTATCAGCAAACTCCCAGGGACTTCACGTAAAAAATATATATATTATTTTGATATGCCTTCTGTATCAGAAGAGTCTCTGTTTCCACCAGCTGTGATCTGTGGTGTACGCATCAAATTCCTCTGAGTAAGAATGCGGCACTGGGTTTAGCTTACCAGATCTGGGGTGTTATTGTCCTTGTTGCCCTCTGCTGGGGGGTAGCTCCTCCACCCCCTCTACTGTCCCTTGTCCTGCTCCCAAAAGCACTGAATTTCAGGGCTCAGGCTAGGCTTCTGTATCAAGCCGCTCGACCAGGTGTGTTGGGACGGGTGTGCTGGGACGGGTGTGCTGGGACGGGTGTGCTGGGACGGGTGTGTTGGGACAGGTGTGTTGGGACAGGGGTTCCGACTCCTGTTGCAGGACCCTGTTACCTGGACAGCTTCAGGCTTTCCTTGCTCTGGTGCACACACACACACACTGCACCACACACTCTGCTGTGGTACACACACCCACACACACACACACACACACACACACACACGCTCCCTGCTCTGGTGTGCCTTACCCAGCTGGTTAAGGGTTTCTTAATGACTGATGAGCTGGGTTGGGGCAGATGTGAGACTGTCAGGTCCCTGGAGTCCTTGGAGTCAAAAAGCCTCAGAGACAAATATGTGCAGGTTATAGTGTCCTAGCCAGAGCTGGAGAAAGCCAACCTACAGCCTGACATGAAGCTTCCTCTGGACTGAGGAACAGGACAAGCAGGGTTGTGATGTGTTCCACACACATTCAAAAAGCTGAGGAACCCAGTCATTGGGATAGAGGTCTGATATTAGCATACACACGCTCTCTCACACACAGATACGTACTGTTATCTACCTGCATCAGCAAAGGAAGAATAGGATTCCTCCTGCAGCCACAACAAAGGACATCACAAAACACAAGAGAAAGAGGGATTCTTTTTTGTTTGAGGTCTTTCTGTTGAATAGTGTATATTGAGCTTTGACCTTCCTGGACAATGCAGCCGTAGTCTTTTGTGATCACCATTGTGTTTTGTAATGTCTTTTGTTGTGGCTGTAGGACCCCCACGTACACATACACATACACGAGTGTGTATTGTGTTTTGAGTGTGTATATATATAAACAGTAATCAGTATGATAAAGTAAACAGTATGATAAATTTCTAGACTCTTTCATTACATAATCACATCTACACAGAGTGGTTTAAAAACACACACACACACACACACACACACACACACACACACACACACACACACACACACACACACACACACACACACACACACACACATTGCACTTCCTGGCTGAATCAATGTTAAAAGCTCTGTAGCCCTGGATAGCCAGGGACTGTGACTCTGCTGGTCAATCTGCAAGGTCATCAGCAGCACTGCATAACAAGCACAACATAGAGCACACACACACTAGTACACCCCCCCCCCCACACACACACACACAAACACACACACACACACACAAACACACACACACAAACACACACAGACACACACACACAGTACTGCATGATGATTCTGTTTTCATGTTCTTTTACATCTGGGTAACAGTGTATATGACACTGTTCTTCCTAACTAAGGGCTAAGTGCTCTTCAACTTCGTGTGTGTCACTGAGTAGAGCCGTGTGCTGGCACAGGGAGGCGGGGCTTGCTGCTCGGGGAGGCGGGACCCTGGAGAGTAAGCACTGCATGCCGGCCTGTGAGGCTTCGGCTCAGTGAGGCCCTTGTCTGGGGCTTTGGTATGTGGCGTTAGCTTATAGACCGATGTACCCTGGGAACCATGTCACACGGATCAGGGAGGTGGCTTATGCCTTTCCCTTACTGTGAGTGTGTGTGTGTGTGTGTGTGTGTGTGTGTGTGTGTGTGTGTGTGTGTGTGTGTGTGTGTGTGTGTGTGTGCGTGCGCGCTATCATGTGCATGCATGTGGGAGTGTGCATGGATGTCCATGTACAGTTGTGTGTGAATACATGCATGTGTGCATGCATGCGTGTGCCAGCGTGTGCGTGTGTTTGCACACGCGTGCTACCTTACACCTGTCTCTGTGTGTGATGTTGTAGAACTGGGGACTTATGGCAAGCTAAAATATTATCACTCAATGACTGAAGAAGGTAAGATCCTCTCTGTGGAATCTGCCATTCTTGTTCTCCACACGCCTTCCTCTGTGTGTGAGTGTGTGTGTGTGTGTGTGTGAGGGAGAATATTCTTTTTTGCACCATCGCTTGTGTGATCTCTCTTGGGAAGGTTCCTCTGAGTGAAGCACCCATGTTGTCATCACCTTCCTCATGACCTTCTTCATCTTCTCCCTTTGTCCGGGTTTGTTTGTTTTTCTTTTGTTTGTGTTGTGGTTTTCTTCTCACGTGTCTGCTTGTCTTTTCACCCTCGAGTGTTTAAACGGAAATGCACACACAATAAACCTTTACCTAATTTTAGTTAAAAATATGTTCACATTGTGTTAGAGGAACACAGGCCACACACACACAGATCTGCACATCACAGTGGTGCTGATGCAGGGAACTGTGAGTCATTCTGAGTTATCCAATAGCAGCAATACAGAGCTAATGTAATAATAACATATCTCTCTCTCTCTCTCTCTCTTACACACACACACTCTCCCTTTCTCTCTCATTCACTCACCCACTCTCTCTGTCTCTCTTTCTCTCTTTCTCTCACACCCCCCACCCCCATTCCCCCGAGCTAATCTAATAATAACAGCTCTGAGACGTTTGGTTACTGCTGAATTGCTTTGGTCTCTTTGAGGATGAGTTAGACTCACATCAGAGACCCAGGATGACTGATCGGCTTGTACGCGGCCTCTCATGCTGAATTCAGAGAGGAGGAGCTAGCCTGCATTAGCGCCGGTGGCTAAACGTACCTCCCTCCTCCTACTTTGATGTTGCCCTAATGGAGTTACGTTTCCCTGCTGATCTCCATACAGAAGGATGGGCCTTGCACTGCGTGACCTGGGGCTTCTGTGCCTCGTCATACCTGTTGCATCTCTGTGGACACGACCTTGCCGGCCTCTGGAGCTCAGCTACCACATGAGGCCTCTGACAGCAAGGTCATTCCTGTTAATGGGCCACGTGACGTAAAGGTCACGTGATACAGACGTGTATGTGAGCGGGGATTAGAGTGTCCGCCCTGGCCCGTTGCCGATAGCAGCAGACAGCCGGGTGGGCAGAGAGTCAGTCGTAATGATTTTATCGAGAAGGTCATACAGTGATGGAATCAGGACATGCACTGTCCAAGAAAACACCAGCATCAGAACGTACAGCTGATCACACCAGTCAATGGAAATGTGTTAATGCAGTGACGAGAACACACACTCTTCTACACTCACACAGTGGTGATCAGACACACACACACACACACACACACACACACACACACA